>NC_084632.1:21239921-21327421 GCF_033978795.1 Nerophis ophidion | reverse complement strand
GTCAAAGTTATATGTTTTTTTTTACTGGGGCACAAAATGAACCGTGTGTGAACATCACCCTGTTCAAAGAACAAAACGAACACAGTGCATGAACTCACAACAAATTACACACCTGCAAATCAGATGGAAAATTAGAGGGAACATTGTTTGGGGGTATCCATAATACTCTATAGGAAGAAGTTTTTATTTACACGATGAGTTGGGTGTGTATTGACCTCCGCGGCAGAGGCTCTGCCGAACCCCTGAGGCCGACTCACCGAACCCCTAGGGTTCGATCGAACCCAGGTTAAGAACCACTGCCCTAGTGCAGTGGTTCTCAAATGGGGGTACGCGTACCCCTGGGGGTACTTGAGATTTTTTTTTAAATATTCTAAAAATAGCAACAATTCAAAAATCCTTTATAAATATATTTATTGAATATTTCGTTTGTACTTCAACAAAATATGAATGTAAGTTCATAAACTGTGGAAAAAAAACAACAACAATGCAATATTCAGTGTTGATAGCTAGATTTTTTGTGGACATGTTCCATAAATAGTGATTGTAAAGATTTCTTTTTTGTGAAGAAATTAATTAAAGATTTAAGTCCATGAATCCAAATGGATCTCTATTACAATCCTCAAAGAGGGCACTTTAAGTTGATGATTACTTCTTTGTGTAGAAATCTGTATTTATAATTGAATCACTTGTTTATTTTTGAACAAGTTTTTAGTTGTGAAGTGAATTATATTTATACAGCGCTTTTCTCTTAGTGACTCAAAGCGCTTTACATAGTGAAACCCAATATCTAAGTTACATTTAAACCAGTGTGGGTGGCACTGGGAGCACGTGGGTAAAGTGTCTTGCCCAAGGACACAACGGCAGTGACTAGGATGGCGGAAGCGGGAATCGAACCTGCAACCCTCAAGTTGCTGGCACGGCCACTCTACCAACCGAGCTATATCTTTTTTTCCAAATAGTTCAAGAAAGACCACTACAAATAAGCACTATTTTGCACTGTTATACAATTTAATAAATCAGAAACTGATGACATAGTGCTGTATTTTACTTCTTTATCTTTTTTTTTCAACCAAAAATGTTTTGCCCTGATTAGGGGGTACTTGAATTAAAAAAAAGTTCACTGGGGGTACATCACTGAAAAAAGGTTGAGAACCACTGCCCTAGTGTGTGAATGTGAGTGTGAATGTTGTCTGTCTATCTGTGTTGGCCCTGCTCAGTGTTTTTCTTCCTCCAAACACGACGAGTTGAGTTTTTACCAAAATGGATACATGGATGATACAACAGAGGATTAAAATAATGTCATGTGGTCAGATGAAACCAAAATAGAACTTTTCGGTATAAACTCAATTTGTCGTGTTTGGAGGAAGAAGAATACTGAGTAACATCCCAAGAACACCATACCTACTGTGAAGCATGGGGGTGGAAACATCATGCTTTGGGGGTGTTTTTCTGCTAAGGGGACAGGACGATTGATCCGTGTTAAGGAAAGAATGAATGGGGCCATGTATTGTGAGATTTTGAGCCAAAACCTCCTTCCATCAGTGAGAGCTTTGAATGGTTGACCAAATACTTATTTTCCACCATAATTTACAAATAAATTCTTTAAAATTCCTACATTGTGAATTCCTGGATTTTTTTTTCACATTGTGTCTCTCACAGTTGAAGCGTACCTATGATGAAAATTACATACCTCTGTCATCATTTTAAGTGGGAGAACTTGCACAGTCGGTGGCTGACTAAATACTTTTTTGCCCCACTGTATTCAAAATGTTACAAATGTTCCTGTATGACATTCTAACAATAATAGTTGTTTAAAATTGTGCAAACGAGTAATAACCTGTGATTAATCATGATTAATCCAAATTCAAAAGCATGATTAATCGGATTTAAATATAAATGAATTATTTTACAGCACTAGTTTTAACGTCTCCGCCGCCGCATATTGATGGGCGCCGATGAAGCGGTTGCTTCTTGGAGTGCAGAAGACAAGGGGAGATTGTAGGGGCCCCTGTGCACGGAGCACTCTCATGATGGATGCTTCTGCCCCTATCAGAGGATTTGCCTTTCACAAACACATCTGAGCAATGAACTGTGACGAGTAGGAGTATCTCTCTGACCGCTCCTAACTTAAACTTAGCAATAACAAGACAAGAGAGGTGGAAGATAACCAGGACAAAAACTGAATTAGGACCATTTTTAATTGACTTGGTTTTGTCATAATGCAATAATATTTCCTCTTTTATAAAGGCTGTAAAAGTATATTTCTTTTCACCAGAAGTCGGGGGATTTCCTCAAACAAGGCAGCATAATGACTGAGAGTTCTTTTAACATCCTCTGCAGTTGTGAAAAATGACGGATTAATGGACAGATAATGCAAAAGACTTTGTTCCCCCTCCTTAGTCCCTTTATCAGGACGACGTTTTGTTGCGTATCGCTTTAACGTAAACTGACCTCGTATTTGTGCTGCGTGTTGTTTGACGTGGCAGAAATAGGTCTTCACGTTGATAGCCAGTCAGCATGTGAATCAACCTAAGCGTGTTTGATTCGGTCTCCGCTGCAAGTGTGACCCGATTGCAGTCAATCTTCATGCAGATGTCAAAATAAAGGCACGTTAAGAGGCTGATTGTTTCAGACTAATGGTCAGTCAGCCCCTCTGATTGGTGCGCTTGGCTGCACTTCCCCAGGAACCCCCGGCTTGTCATTGGCCCCTTGCGGATTTAGCGATATGAAAATTTGCATTCGGTTCACTTTATTGTTTTCTTGTTGTCTGTTAATTCCAGTCTACAGAGCAGCCAGTGACCCATGGCCTGGAAACTCTTCAATCTCCAACCAACTGCCACAGCAGCACTTGGACTCACACACTCACATACATTTCATGTTTTACTCACATGCTTTTAGTACTGTAACAATTTTGCAGATATTAATCAACTTCAAACACTTCTTCAGTCGCCCGTTACTGTCCAAATAGATTTTGAAACCCCCGACTCTTGTTGATTGAATTCTAAGAAGTGCTTATCTGGACTCTTTATTCGAGCGGTGTCCCATGTTAAAATGCACGAGTGAATATAAATTCAATATCTTGACGGGACGCCATGTTTTGAACAATTTGGCTGCATAACATTAAATCAGCGGGGCTCTCACAGTCAAAAGACATGCTTGGCCTTCTTCCACAAAGAAAGCAACTTGGCCAAGAATATGTCAGCCTTGTAAAGAGAGCCATGCTGCACATGCGTTTAGCTTATGCCGCCTGTACTTAGTGATAAGCTTTGCTAACACAAACGCTGCTGCATGAATTATTATTATGCTTGTCCATTTTTTTCCTCCATGGATTACATACTAATACGGCTATAAAAAGAGAGAGAGAGGGCGTCTTTGTGCATCTGGGAACAGCATGCTTGCAAACCGAAGCTTCCGGTTTGGTAGCCTTGTGGTTTATTTAGGGCTTTGCGATATGGTCTTTTTTTAATATCTCGATATTTTTAGGCCGTATCGCGATACACGATATATATCTCGATATTTTGCCTTAGCCTTGAATTAACACTTGATGTATATAATCACAGCAGTATGATGATTTTATGTGTCTACATTAAAACATTTTTGTTCATACTGCATTAATATATGCTCATTTAAAGGCCTACTGAAATGAGATTTTCTTATTTAAACGGGGATAGCAGGTCCATTCTATGTGTCATACTTGATCATTTTGCGATATTGCCATATTTTTGCTGAAAGGATTTAGTAGAGAACATCCACGATAAAGTTTGCAACTTTCGATGCTAAGACAAAAACGCTGCCTCTACCGGACGTCGCAGACGATGACGTCACATGTTTGACGGCTCCTCATATATTCACATTGTTTTTAATGGGAGCCTCCAACAGAAAGTGCCATTCGGACCAACAAAACAACAATTTCCCCATTAATTTGAGCGAGGATGAAAGATTCGTGTTTGAGGATATTGATAGCGACGGACTAGAAAAAACAAAAATAATTACGCGATTGCATTGGGATGGATTCCGATTTTTTGAGACACATTTACTAGGTTAATTCTGGGAAATCCCTTATCTTTCTATTGTGTTGGTAGTGTTTTAGTGAGTTTAATATTACCTGATAGTCGGAAGGGTGTCTCCACGGGTGTCTTGACGCGCAGTGTCTCAGGAAAGTCGACGGCAGCTATGGACGGCACAAGCTCAGCTTTTCTTCGGTAAGAACTGACTTTTTAACCACAATTTTCTCACCGAAACCTGCTGGTTGACATGTGGTAGGGATCCATGTTCTCTTACCCGCGCTCTGATCCATAGGAAAGTTTCAACTCCAGGAATTTTAAACAAGGAATCACAGTGTGTTTGTGTGGCTAAAGGTTAAAGCTTCCCAACTCCATCTTTCTACTGTGACTTCTCCAATATTAATTGAACACATTGCAAAAGATTCAGCAACACAGATGTCCAAAATACTGTGTAATTATGCTGTTAAAGCAGTCGACATTTAGCTGTGTGTGTGCACAGCGCTCATAGTCCCTAAAAACCTGTGATGTCTTGCGTACACGTCATCATTACACGACGTTTCGAAGACAAAACTCCCGGGAAAGTTACAGGCCGTATTGGCATGTGTTCCAATATTAATATTTCATCATTGATATATAAACTATCAGACTGCGTGGTCGGTAGTAGTGGGTTTCAGTAGGCCTTTAAACTTTCATGCAGAAAGGGAAATCACAACTACGCCAATTGACCAAAACTGTATTTATTAAACAGTTGTTAAGCAGTGGCACAAACATTCATGTCATTTCAAAACAGAAAGTGCAAGATTGTCAGAGACATTTTAAAATAAGCCTTGAGTGCACTTTTGTGCATGATGTCACGAAGATGACGGATCAAAACAACACTAAAGTGCGCTTGTTGTACAGAACGCCACTACAATATTTAAAAACAAATAAAGTGCACTTTTGTGCATGATGTCACACAAGATTTTTCAATAACTGTCACACAAAAATGAGCTGCATATCTAATAAAACAGAATAGAATAGAAAGTACTTTATTGATCCCTGGGGGAAATTCAGCACCACATGTCGCTCACAATAAACAATAATAATAAAAAATAATATATGACATATATTATACATAAAATATATGAATAATATAAATATATTCTACATTTAAGTGCAGTCAAGGAACATATGCATTATACAGTCTGATGGCTGTCGGTATGAAGGACCTCCTGTGTTACATTTTGGGAGTCTGAGCCTTCCACTGAACGTGCTCGTTCTCTCCGCAAGGTCCGAGTGTAGTGGGTGGGAGGTGTTGTCCATAATGGCTATGAGTTTTGCTAGACTTTTCCTTTCTGACACCACCACCAGAGAGTCCAGCTCCACTCCCACCACGTTACTGGCCTTCTCTACTAGCTTGTCCAGTCTGTTAGCGTCCCTCGTTCTCAGCCCGCTGTCCCAGCAGGCCACGGCGTACAAGAAGGCACCCGCCACCACCGACTCGTAAACATCTTCAACATCTTTGTACAGATGTTGAAGGATCCTAGCCTCCTGAGGAAGTAGATCCTAGCCTCCTGAGGAAGTAGAGGCGGCTCTGTCCCTTCTTGTAGAGGGCCTCAGCGTGTTTTGATGCATTCAGCTTGTTGTCCATGTGTACTCTGAGCTATCCTCAATCCTCAACCATCTACACATCGACCCCCCTGATGGAAACAGGGGTCGCCGGAGTACTCCTCCTCCTTCCCAAGGCCACAACCAGCTCCTTGGTTTTCGTCACATTGAGCTGGAGGTGGTTCTGTTCACACCATGTGACAAAGTCCTCCACCAGTGCCCTGTATCCCTGTAATAGTATATGTCCTACGGTGTTGATCTGGAAATAGTTGCTTCGGCATTTTGTGGGGGTGGCACCAAATGGAGATGTTGACATGCACAGTTTGAAGCACTCTTCATTCTCTAGCAGATTACTTTTCAAATGATGCTACAAATTAGCAGTGCTGCTACTTTTTGTAGCAACGCTTATGTCGCTTAAATGTTCAACATATTCCCGCTTGAAGCCAAACCACCGCCAAACGATCCACCCTGTGCTATTTTTCTTGGGAATTCATTCTTCCTCCATCTGATACCAGATTGGCACCTTCTCTCTTTCGTATTACCACTCGCAACACACCATTAGCATCACAGCTAATGTAGGGCGTGTGACGTTGTACGCGTGACGTATGTAAGAAGGTGCGTTTGTTTTACGTCTCTGTGAGAAGGAGAAATAAGAGTGAGAAACGTCTGTAGTGTAATGCCAGCAGCTAAAAGCAACTGCGTGAGAACGTATACTTGAATATCAAGATATGGTCATTTTCTATATCGCACAGAGACAAACCCGCGATATATCGAGTATATCGATATGTTGCACTGCCCTAGGTTCATTTTTGGTATTTTATATTTAAACATTTATTGTGTTCTTTCATTCTATTCTCTCTTTTTGGATGAAAGAGCAGCGCGAGAGGAATCCGCAAGACACGATAGTGTTGTTGTTTTTTTCACTGAATGGTCAATGGTTAAAGGGGAACATTATCACCAAACCTATGTAAGCGTCAATATATACCTTGATGTTGCAGAAAAAAGACCATGTATTTTTTTAACCGATTTCTGAACTGTAAATGGGTGATTTTTGGCGAATTAAACGCCTTTCTGTTTATCCGTCTAGTAGCGATGATGTCAGAACGTGACGTCACTGAGGTAACACACCCGCCATTTTCATTTTCACATTACAAACACCGGGTCTCAGCTCTGTTAATTTCCGTTTTTTTGACTATTTTTTGGAACCTTGTAGACATCATGCCTCGTCGGTGTGTGGTCGGAGGGTGTAACAACACTAACAGGGAGGGATTCAAGTTGCACCACTGGCAAGAAATCTACCGCCAGACCCCCATTGAATATGCCAGAGTGTCTTCACATTTTACTGGCGATGCTAAGGCAGACATGGCACAGGGATGTAAGGATAACCTGCAGATGCATTTGCAACGATTAAGTCAACGAAATCACAAAGGTGAGTTTTGTTGATGTTGTTGACTTATGTGCTAATGAGACATATTTGGTCGCAGCAAGACTGCCAGCTAATCGATGCTAACATGCTACGCTAATCGATGCTAACATGCTATTTAAGCTAGCTGTATGTACATTTGAAACTAGATACCCACATTTAATGCGAAACAAACACTTACCAATCGACGGATTTAAGTTGCTCCAGTGTCACAAGAAGCGAAAGTCCTGATCGTTTGGTCCGCACATTTTACCAGCGATGCTAATAAGGCAGCCATGCTATGGGCCACTTCATTAGGTACACCCATGCTATGGCCGATTAGCGTCAATAGCTATTCGCTCAATAGCTTCAGTTTTTTCTTCAATTTCGTCTTCGCTGTCTGCCGCCATACTCCAACGATCAGTTTCAATACATGCGTAATCTGTTGAATCGCTTAAGCCGCTGAAATCCGAGTCTGAATCCGAGCTAATGTCGCTATATCTTGCTGTGGTAACCGCCATGTTGTTTGTATTGGCAGCACTGTATGACGTCACAGGGAAATGGACAGTCGCATCGCAAATTGCGAAAATCAAGAACTTTAAAGATTTTTTGAGGGATAATCCGGGAGGTGTAAGATTTTGAAAAAAACTTCGAAAAATAAAACAAGCCACTGGGAACTGATTTTTATTGTTTTTAACCCTTTTGAAATTGTGATAATGTTCCCCTTTAAAGGTTCAGCCAACCTTTTTACAAACTCTCTTAGTTACTTTTTGCACCATGCAGTTTTATTTAAAGTACAAAGATGTTTTCCGGGCCTACATAACTTATTTTTTGTTTGTTAGTATTCTTTTTTCAATGTGCATATTTCAATTATTTTCCTTGGCTCATAATTTTATTGCCAGAATATTCACCACGTCTGTGCCAAATTCATTAAGGTACTAATAATTTTTGTTTTGGGTAGTTTCTGTAACATTCTGAGAATCAGAATCAGCATTGGCTCGTCCAAGCATTTGAATTGTCCGAAAACACAGAAATTGGCGTTTTTAAACATTCCTTTTTGCGTCAATATATCATGTCCACGTTTTTTAAAATTAAATATCAATAAAAATATGATCAAAACCAAATTTGTTGAATGCTCGCCTGAGCTGCAGGCAGTCGTTGTTCCTCTTGCCTAAATTCCAGGGGGGAGACTAATGTGGGCACTAGGGTTGTACAATATACCGGTATTGATATAGCACCGCAATACTAATGAATCATATTCGGTACTATACGCCTCTAAAAAGTACCGGTCCACCAACCACCCACCCCTCTGTCGTCGTCACGTCATGATATCTCTGGTTTACGAGCAGACGAGCATGTTCGCCAGCGTACAATCACAGAGTACTTACAAACAGACACAGTGTGTAGTCAGAAAAGGGAGAACGGACGCATTTTGGCATAAAAACTGAAGATAAAGGTGACGTTATAACACTGAAATGGCCTCAGGAAGAGGTGCTTTAATACATGGCTAGCTAGCTAGCGGCTTTAAGTCCAGCCCCAGTTGGCAGTGTTTTATCTACTTTTAAATAATTAATACTCGCCTCCATGGCGACAAATTAAGTATGTTTCTTAGAATTATCAACCCTGAAGGACGAGGAATAGCTAAACATGCTTCACTACACGCAGTAGCTCACTGGCGTGACAATGTAAACAAACGCCATTGGTGGATGGACACCAAACATCCACTGTAAAGATACCAAGTAGAGGAGCGTATCTAGTCCACTCGACGTTCATTGCACTGGTGGCCCAAGGGGGATCTGAGCCGAGGATGTTGTTGTGGGTTGTGCAGCCCTTTGAGACACTCGTGATTTAGGGCTACATAAGTAAACTTTGATTGATTGATTGATAGTCAATACTACTATGATTATGTCGATATATTTTTTTTCTTTTCTTTTTTTATTTATGTTTATAAACTCAGGAAATACGTCCCTGAACACATGAGGACTTTGAATATTTCCAATGTATGATCCTGTAACTACTTGGTATCGGATTGATACCTAAATTTGTGGTATCATACAAAACTAATATAAAGCATCCAAACAACAGAAGAATATGTGATTGTTACATTTTAACAGAAGTGTAGATAGAAAATTAAAAGTTAAACTAAGTGGATATTAACAGTAAATGAACAAGTAGATTTAATAATTCATTTTCTACCACTTGTCCTTAATCATTTTGACAAAATAATAGAATGGAAAATGATACAATATGTTACTGCATACGTCAGCAGCTAAATCAGGAGCCTTTGTTTGCTTGCTTACTTACTCCTAAAAGACAAGTTGTCTTGTATGTTCACTATTTTATTTAAGGACAAAAATGCAATAAGAAACATATGTTTAATGTACTGTAAGATATTTTGTTAAAATAAAGCCAATAATGCAATTTTTTATTTTTCCCTTTTTTAAGAAAAGTATCGATGGTAAATTGCATCGAAATACATTTTGGTACCAGTACCAAATTATTGGTATTGGGACAACACAAGTGGGCACCGAAACAAGCTCGCTTGTTGGGGAACTATATTGCTAGCTTACTTGTTTTTGCCTCTATTTGCTCTCAGGGCCGCAACATTGACGTCTGTTTACTTTGCTGTTAATCATATTTGGATGGTTACAATCCCTACACTGCAAGTTCCGAATCAGTTGTAATTCCAGAGTGTTTAATATTAGCGAGCGAGAAGATCTTGTTTTGACGTGATGGATTACATGTAAACAGAGGTCCCAACACCGGAACACCAGAAGTATATTACCCACCAAATGGGAGTTATTTGCATGCATAATATAGAATTTTACAATACATTTTCAATAATAATAATGTTAGTAAATTATCTACTGAAAGTAACAAAAAAATATAGGTGCTACATGACATGGGACATGTAAGTGTAAAAAAGAGAGTCAAAAGCGGTTGGTGGATGAGAATAAATTTCAAGGTGAAATATAGTGTAGACATGCACCCAATTGCAGGAAATGTAGTCCTGATTTTCCCCCCAAAATTTCACAGCCAGCATCTTGTGCTGATAAAGTTTCATCTTTTTTTTTTCTCAATTTTCCTCTTTTTTCCTCAAAGTGTGCTTACATGAATAGATTAACGTGGATCCCGACTTAAACAAGTTGAAACACGTATTCGGGTGTTATCATTTAGTGGTCAATTGTACGAAATATGTACTGTACTGGGCAATATATTAATAAAAGTTTCAATCAATCAATCAAACATCCCTGAACGTCCACTGCCGAGGTTCTAAGTAATATGTAAAGTTAAAGGCCTACTGAAATGAGATTTTCTTATTCAAACGGGGATAGCAGGTCCATTCTATGTGTCATACTTGATCATTTCGCGATGTTGCCATATTTTTGCTGAAAAGATTTAGTAGAGAACATCGACAATAAAATTTGCAACTTTTGGTCGCTAAAAAAAAAAGCCTTGCCTTTACGGGAAGTAGCAGACGATGTGCGCGTGACGTCACGGGTTGTAGGGCTCCTCACATTGTTTACAATCATAGCCAGTAGCAGCTAGAGCTATTCGGACCGAGAAAGCGACAATTTCCCAATTAATTTGAGCGAGGATAAGAGATGTGTGGATGAGGAAATTTAGAGTGAAGGACTAGAAAAAAAGGCGATTGCAGTGGGACCGTTTCAGATGTAATTAGACACATTTACTAGGACAATTCTGGAAAATCCTTTACCTGCATATTGTGTTGCTAGTGTTTTAGTGACATTAAATAGTACCTAAAAGTCGGAGGGGTGTGGCCACGGGTGTGTTGACGCCAGAGTCTCTGAGGGAAGTCACGGCAGCTGCAGCAGGACGGAAGCTCCGCCGATGTCTCCGGTAAGAGGCGACTTATTACCACAATTTTCTCACCGAAAACTGCGGGTTGACATGTAGTCGGGATCCATGTTCGCTTGACCGCTCTGATCCATAGTAAAGCTTCATCTTCGGGAATTATAAACAAGGAAACACCGGCTGTGTTCTTGTGGCTAAAGGCTAAAAGCTTCCCACCTCCACTTTTCTACTTTGACTTCTCCATTATTAATTGAACAAATTGCAAAAGATTCAGCAACACAGATATCCAGAATACTGTGTAATTATGCGATTAAAGCAGACTACTTATAGCTTGGATCGGGTTGGAAAATAATGTCCGCTACAACCGGTGACGTCAAACGCACGCGTCATCATACCGCGACGTTTTCAACAGGACACTTTGCGGGAAATTTAAAATTGCAATTTAGTAAACTAAAAAGGCCGTATTGGCATGTGTTGCAATGTTAATATTTCATCATTGATATATAAACTATCAGACTGCGTAGTCGGTAGTGGTAGGTTTCAGTAGGCCTTTGAAGTACCAATGATTGTCACTCACACACGAGGTGTGGTGAAATTATTCTCTGCATTTAACCCATCACCCTTGATCACCCCCTGCGAGGTGAAGGGAGCAATGAGCAGCAACAGTGACCGCGCCCGGGAATCATTTTGGTGATTTAACCCCCAATTCGAATCCTTGATGCTGAGTACCAAACAGGGAGGTCATAGGTCCCATTTTTTTTAATCTTTGGTACGACTCAGCCGAGGTTTGAACTCACGGCCTACCGATCTCAGGGCGGTCACTCTCACCATACATTGTATCATCACTCATTTGTGCAGGATAATAATGCAGTGGATGTAATTGAGAGTTTGAATCATGGATGTCCACATTTTTTCCACTGCCTACTAAAAAAATGCAGACATATTGCTATCAAATCGTTTTTTTTTTTATCAGATTCATCACACTTGAATTTTGATTAATCACAATTAGTCATAGTTAATTACTTACCTATATAATTTCAATTAACCTAAAAAGACCCCAATAATCTGACAGAAATACAGTTGTTTTGTTAGAATGTCATACACAAACACTTTTTTAATGTTTTGCTTTAAAACTTGGCAACAATTTAGGGGGAAATGCACATTTTGAACAATGATGTGAAATTGTCAATCAAACACACCAGTTGGAGACTCCTTTTCATCTTTGTTCTGGCATATGCATTGACCTGATCACTGACCTTATAGCAACCTGTGCCAACTTTAGTAGGATGAGCCTAGAAGAAGATACACTCCCCTGGTTTCCCTATAGACTGGACTCCCACAAGATATATTAATTTAATAGCTAATTAATTCAACAATAATAAATTAACAATTCAATAATACTCACTGACATCCATTGCAACCGCTCACCCTGAAAGGGCGTGTCCCTACATCTGCGATCCTTTCTCAAGGTCTCTTCTTTTTCCTTGTCAGAGTTTTGTGAGTTTCTCCTTGCCATGATGTAAGTTTGGGAAGTCCTTTGAAGCACTTGAGATTAAGGGCTATACAAGTACAATTTTATTGATTGATTGATGGGTAGATAGTGTAACCATCCACGGATAAAGTAAAGGAGCAAGCTTGGTCAAAATTATTTTTTTTGACTAAGCTGTATACTTGATTAATGCGATCCTTTTTTATGATTAATCGCATGCTTTAACGCTACAATTTTGACAGCCCTTATTATTATTACTATTAGCTCCACCAGGAGGTTTTGTATTCGCTGTGGTTTGTCGGTTAGTTAGTTAGTTAGTTAGTTAGTTAGTTGGTTTGCAACAAATCTCAACAAATGATAATCAAAATGTGGAGGTTGCCCTCCTGTGGGTTCTCCTGACACAAATATTCTTCTTGTGAGCCCGGCAGTCTTCGGTAACAGTCTTTTATTTTCATGCAGGGATTGCTTTCCTGCAATATATTTTTGGACTTTTCAGTCCAGCGTGTCTCAGTTCGTCTCTCTCGCCCTCGGTCCAACAGCAAACCCCAGTCTCGTCCGGCTGCTGCTAATGAAGGCGACAGGTGATTAGATTACAAGGCCCACCTGGGCCATCTACTCACCTGTCGCTGTCTTCGAGGCCGGTCATTGCACACCCCGTTCCGCGGCAGGCCCGCAGGCCACGCCCCCTCCCCACAAATATTGATCAAACTTTTTGAAATATCAGAAATGGTATAAAGAATAAGTCATGGGGTTTTGAAGGTGATCTGGATCATTTCTGCTACGTTACCATACGTTTGTGTTACAAGGTTAGATTTAGCTGTGTGTTTGCTCGTGGTCCCACTTCCACTCACAGAGACAAAGGGAGTAAATGACTGACTAGAGGTTGCACTGCGTCTATTAAATTCCCTTATTAAAAAAAACTCAAAGTCCTGGCACCAATGCAAAGAGTGAACCCTCTTCCAGTCTGTTTAAAAGTTACTAACGAAAAAAAGAAGCATTCACAGACATACAAATTAAAAATTTCCTTCGATTACAGTGCATCCGGAAAGTATTCACAGCGTTCCCTTTTTACGTATTTTGTTATGTTACAGCCTCATTCCAAAAATGTAATTAAAACATTTTTGTCCTCAGAATTCTAGCCTCAATATCCCATTGGCAGCAAATACACCCTTAGGTGTGTTTGAATGCAATGCCACAAGCATTGTCACACCTATCTCCGGGCAGCCCATTCTTTTTTGGAGCACCTTTCAAGCTCCATCAGATTGGACAGATAGCGTTAGTTTTCATCCAGGATGTCCCTGTACATTGCTGCATCCATCTTTCCCTCTATTCAAAAAGACTTGAGGCTGTAATTGCTTACAAATGTGCATCAACAAAGTATTGAGCAAAGGCTGTGACTACTTAAGTGCATGTCATTTTTTAACATTTTATTTTTAATACATTAAAAACAACAACAACAAAAAACATTGTCATTATGGGGTATTTTCTGTAATAACATTTCCGGCTGCACTGTAATTACCTCCACCAGGGGGTTATGACTTCATTGGGGTGTGTTTGTCGATGTGTTAGTTAGAATTGTAGCTCAAAAAGTTATGAGAAGATATTGGTTGAACTTTTAGGAAATGTCTCAAATGAGATAAGGAACAAGGGATTAGATTTCAAGGGTTATTCGGATCAGCGTTTGCTGTAAGGGGGCTAGTAACCGTTTTCAAGATTGCTGACTCTTGGGAGATAGGGCTGGGATGGAGGTCTGCACTCTCCCAGTGCTTTTCTATTTAGTTGTCAAATATAACGGGCACCAAAAAAAATCGCATTCTGAATGTACAGTATTTGCACTGATTAATCACGTAATTTATTTTGACTGTACATGCTTCTTTACCTTATCCGTTAATGGTGACACTAAACGTGGCGCAGGTTGCTATACTGTAAGCTATCAGGTCTAGTAAGGAGTCTCACTGGCAATTTCCACTTCAAAATAAACCCTGACTAAACTTTGTATAGAACTGTTACCAAGTGTTGAGTAAATAAATGACATGCATTCAAGTAAAATATAAAAATGTTCCTTCATGACATTCTGACATTAACATTGCAAGTGTGTCCAAATATCGGGGTCATAATGGTGAATATGTTCCCCATATTAAAGTGTTACCAAAATAAAAATTTGACAGCACCACTTATAAGTATCAACAATTTTTTAATTTTTTTTCTACAATGGGCCACACTTTTGGACACCACTGGTTTTTACATTTCTGTTTGTGAAAGCGCTTTAAGATGTGTCGTTTTTCTTCTTTGAATTTCAGCTACCTTCCCTGGTTTGAGATTTACTACAAGCTGTTGAACACCCTTGCGGACTACCTAACGAGACAACAGGTATTCATCTTGTTTGCACATTCACCACCTCGCTATCAGCTAAAGATGTGCATGTAGTGACTGACAAGTGCATACATGGAAAATAAATGTGCGAATGAAAGCACAACATTTTTTTAATTTTTTTTTGTACTATGCATAGACAGAGATATTTTTTCCACACACATTATTTTGTGTTTTCCGTCTTTGGCTCAGCTGTGCTCCGGTTGTTGTGTTGACATTTCACAGACCAAACGTTGATCTGAAAATGGAAGTTACTCCTGATGATTTACTGAAAAACAGATCTTTAACACACACAGAAGTCTTTCCCCCCTGACTATTCACTGTGTTGTAGTAGCAAAGGGAGGGGAAATGTAAAATATGCAACAAACTGGGGAGATGTGCAACATGGTAGCGCAGAGAGGGCTGAGGTGAGAGGAAGAGGGAGGGGAAAACCCGAGACGTCTTGAGCTGTGGGACCACTTTGACTTGTCATGTAGTCGGCATACCTCTTCCAAAACCCCTCCGAGAGCCGCGATCAAGAGGCTTGCAACAAAAGAACAGTAAGGAACACGCCTTACATAATCATTCAAAATAAAGCGTCGGTGATTGAAACCGACTCGTATAATAAACAGCGAGGAGGACAGTGTTGTGTGCGAGGGGAAGGGAGGTTGCTGGAAATCCCGGCTGCCTGATATGTTAGCGTGCATGATTTGCTTTGTATTTACCCCGCTGTCCGTTCCAGGCGAGAGGGAGATGTTGACAGACAAGGGAAGACAGAAGAGCGATGAGGGTTTAAGGCAAGGGCTAAATGAACTGTTTCCCCAGGCTGTGTTGTTGACCATGCGTGTGAGCATTGAGCCTCTCATGACAGGAGGCTGTTCGAATGCACACACCCTAAACCCCCCGACACACACACACACACACACCTCTGCTCTCACTGTACATCGCCGCCCCGTCCTCGCTCGCTTGTGCAGTCGCGCACTTACACATATTCCCAAAGAAGTTCACTGAAACAGAAAAATGTTTTAAAACAACAAACAATCTCTTCACAGTCGTTAAGTTCAACTGCAAGTGGCAAATCCTTTCTGAGCCTGCTCTGTGGTCAAGCGAGCGCTCTGAAGGTTTCTTAAAGTTTCTTAAAGCTCTTTAGAGAGTGCTGGGCCGCTCGCTTTAATTACTGACAGCCCTCTCTTGCCCGTGAATCAACATTGCTGAATAACAGGGGTCTGCAGCCGTAAATTTAGGCCCTCTTTTAACCTCACTGTTGCTTATTAAATGTACCGTAGGCAAAAATATAGGGACACCTGGCAACCACACCTGTGCAGAAATATGGGAAAATAACTACAAAAGTACACTTTATTCATTAAAGGGGAACATTATCACAATTTCAAAAGGATTAAAACCAATAAAAATCAGTTCCCAGTGGCTTATTTTATTTTTTGAATGTTTTTTCAAAATTTTACCCTAAAATATCCCTAAAAAAATCTTTAAAGTGCCTTATTTTCGCTATCTTCTAAGCCACTGTCCATTTTCCTGTGACGTCATCAAGTGCTGCCAATACAAACAAACAATGGCGAATAGCACAGCAAGATATAGCGACATTAGCTCGGATTCAGACTTGGATTTCAGCGGCTTAAGCGATTCATGTATTGAAACGGATGGTTGGAGTTTGGAGGCAGATAGCAGAAACGAAATTGAATAAGAAACTGAAGCTATTGAGCGAATAGCTATTGACGCTATTCGGCCATGTTTGCCCTAGCACCGCCAGTAAAATGTGCAGACCAACGATCGGAAGTTTCGCATCTTGTGACACTGGATCAACTTAAATCCGTCGATTGGTAAGCGTTTGTTTGGCATTAAATGTGGGGGGAGGGAAACGCTTGATGTAAATATAGTTTCAAATGTACATACAGCTAGCCTAAATAGCATGTTAGCATCGATTAGCTGGCAGCTACACCACGACCAAATATGTCTGATTAGCACATAAGTCAACAACATCAACAAAACTCACCTTTGTGATTTTGTTGACTTTATCGTTGCAAATGCATCTGCAGGTTATCCATACATCTCTGTGCCATGTCTGCCTTAGCATCGCCGATAAAATGTGCAGACTCTCCGGCACATTCAATGGGGGTCTGGCGGAATATTCCTCCCACTTTCGCATCTTCGGGCCAGTGGTGCAACTTGAATCCCTCCCTGATCGTGTTGTTACACCCTCCGACAACACACCGACAAGACAAGATGTCTCCAAGGTTCCAGAAAATAGTCGAAAAAACGGAAAATAACAGAGCTGAGACGCAGTGTTTGTAATGTGTTTGAGAAAATGAAAATGGCGGCTTTATTACCTTGGTGACGTCACGTTCTGACGTCATCGCTCAGAGAGCGATAAACAGAAAGGCGTTTAATTCGGCAAAATTCACCCATTTAGAGTTCGGAAATCAGTTAAAAAAATATATGGTCTTTTTTCTGCAACATCAAGGTATATATTGACGCTTACATAGGTCTGGTGATAATGTTCCCCTTTAATGGTGTTACAGAACAGATCAGTTAGACCAGGGGTGCCCACACCTTTTCTGCAGGCGAGCTACTTTTCAATTGACCAAATGTAGGTGATCTACCTCATTCATATATATCATTTATATTAATTTATTTATGAAAGAGACGTTTTTCCTAACAAGTTAAATGTGTTTAATGATAATACAAGCATGTGTAACACATACAGATGTCTTTCTTTCATGACGACAAGAATATACAGTAAGTTGGTGTATTACCTGATTCTGATGACTTGCATTGATTGGAATCAGACAGTAGTGATGATAACGCCCACATTTTTAAATGGAGGAGAAAAAAAGTCCTCCTTTCTGTCCAATACCACATGAAAGTGGTTGGTTTTTTGGCATATTATTTATCCAGCTTCCATACACTTTACAAGAAAAACATTGGCGAAAAATTCCTTAGCTTGCTCGCTTGTGCACGCCAGCTTTCCAAGACTCTTATTTTGTTAGCGCAGGCAGCATGAAGCGGCGCTCTTATTGTGAAGATAGGAACGGTGCAGTCGGTCTTTAGAGTTTTGACGGAAAGTATGGCACGACGGTCTGTTGAAATAAAAAGTGTTTCTCGCCGTCCTGTTGGTCATTTTTTCTTAATAATGATCTCACAGCAGCCAGCGTCATCTCACAAGACCCTCGGGTGCCGTGAATGCCAATCAAGTGACGTCTTGGTGAAGATTGATGATCGCTAATTTTTAGATCTATTTTTTTAAAAGCCTGGCTGGCGATCGACTGACACACCCTCCGCGATCGACCAGTAGTTTGCAATCGACGTACAGTAATGGGCACCCCTGAGTTAGACTAATACATAATGTTGGATATAAAGAACATACAAACCCTTTATTCATTGAATGAAAAATACTGAGATTCCACGACATAGTGATTTTGCAAACAGCTAAAATTATACACAAAGCACACTACAATCTGCTACCCAAGAATACACAACACTTATTCTCAACAAAAGAGGAGAAATATATATGTATTTTTTTTTTTATTAATTTATTTTACTATTACCTGCTACCCAACAATATACAAGAATTCTTCTCAACAAAAGAGGAGAAATACAATCTTAGAAAAAAATGTAATTTAAAACATTTGTAAGCACGTACAAAACTTAAGACCTTCAGTATATCATTGTGTGGAATTAAATTATGTAATGGATTAAGAAAATAAATCAAACAATGTACTAATATGATCCAGTTCAAGAAACTCTTTAAACTTAAAGTGTTTACAAAGTACAAAGAAGAAAATACCATAATAAACATTCTGACTTTACCTCATTCATCCATTCATTTTCTTATTTATATCGCCACATGAATTACCACTTACATCACTAATTATTATTTATTTATGTTTATTAGAGATGTCCAATAATGGCTTTTTTGCTGATATCCGATATTCCGATGTTGTCCAACTCTTAATTACCGATTCCGATATCAACCGATACCAATATATCCAGTCGTGGAGTTAACACATTATTATGCTTAATTTTGTTGTGATGCCATGCTGGATGCATTAAACAATGTAACAAGGTTTTCCAAAATAAATCAACTCAAGTTATGGAAAAAAATGCCAACATGGCACTGCCCTATTTATTATTGGAGTCACAAAGTGCATTCTTTATTTTAACATAACTCAAAACAGCAGCTTGGAATTTGGGACACGCTCTCCCTGAAAGAGCATGAGGAGGTTGAGGTGGGGGCTGGGGTAGGGGTAGCAGGGGGTGTATATTGTAGCGTCCCGGAAGAGTAAGTGCTGCAAGGGGTTTTGGGTATTTGTTCTGTTGTGTTACGGTGCGGATGTTCTCCCGAACTGTGTTTGTCATTCTTTTTTGTTGTGGGTTCACAGTGTGGCGCATATTTGTAACAGTGTTACAGTTTTTTATACGGCCACCCTCAGTGTGACCTGTATGGCTGTTGACCAAGTATGCCTTGCATTCACTTGTGTGTGTGAAAAGCCGTAGATATTGTATGATTGGGCTGGCACCCAAAGGCAGTTTATTGGCGCATTGTACTTCTCCCTATGTCCGTGTACACAGCGGCGTTTTAAGAAGTCATAGATGTTACCTTTTGAAATTGATACCGATAATTTCCGATATTACATTTTAAAGCATTTATCGGCCGATAATATCGTCAGTCCGATATTATTGGACATCTCTAATGTTTATTGTTATTACTTATGGAGTATATTGTGAATAAATTGAGTACAGGAAGTGAACAAAAGTTTTAGCACTGCTATCTAAAGGAAAAGGGGTATGATTAAATAAGCTTTGCTTCTTCCTCCTCCTTTTTGAACATAGAACAACTGGAAATTGTGATGTATCATGTTGTATGCATGCATGTTCCAAATAAACTCAAACTCAACTCAACTCAACACATACTTTAAGTGGTTGCAAAAGTGCCATATATATATCTGTACAGTATTCTATTTATTTATATCCGCACCTTATTGCTCTTTTTTCCTGCACTACAACGAGCTAATGCAACAAAATTGTGTTCTTATCTATACTGTAAAGTTCAAATTTGAATGACAATAAAAGAAAGTCTATGTCTTAATTGTAAGTCTAAGTCGGTAATGTTTGCTGAAGTTCATGGCCGGTGAGGCACCAACTTTTCTTTGAACTTGAAATTCTTGCGCTCCAACCAATGTTAATCCAGCCTGTTCATTAAGCCGATAACAATACAAGGAGGGAATAATTACATTTCGGTAAAAAACAGGGATGTGCCAATCAATATACCACTGATCAGTATCAGAAGATTTTAGTGAAAAAGTATGTGATTGCCGTTGCCGATTAATGCCTTTTAATGCCAATCACAAACACAGATACACTCTGGCTGACTCTGTCTTAATATTTAGTGCCCTGGCTGATAAGCAGGTACCAGCTAATTATGTCTCTCAATACAGAGTGTGGAGCGGCTCCCATGAGTTACTAATACTCACCTCCATTACGACAAAAAACAAAACAAAACAGTATTTATTAGTATCTTAAGTATCAATATCAAGTATCATCATCGAATAGTATTATCACTGAAGAACGAGTGTGAGGGTAAACATGTTCAACACCACGAGCAAGCCAGGAGCAGGCACGCTAAAAGCTAAGCTAACCGCTAAGCGAGCTTTACACAACATCAAGAAATAAGTGCTTTGTAAAGTTTAAGAATTGTATTTAGAACCACGTTACAGCAGAAAGTAAGCTGTTATTAACAGGAAATGAACAAGTAGTACTAAGCGTGTAGAAAGAGTATAATATAACTACAACTGGTGGTGTGTTAGCATTGTCACAGTCAGTACACGACACGTAATAGGGCGGATCGATACATGAATTGGTGGAGTTAATACCAAGAGTAGTTACTAGAGAGTTTATGTCGAGGTTTTTCTTTTGAATAAAAATCAGTTTCTTGTTTACGAATTCAGGAAATAATTCCCTGGACACAGGAGGACCTTGAGTACAAAAACCATAGGAGTTATTGAGTACAATTGACTTTGTTTTTCTCAAACAATTGTATGTATAAAAAAAGTATAAAGAATAACTTTAAATATTGTGTTAATATTGTTGAACTGTCAGTATCACTCACCATAATGCAAGCAGAGAGCGGTCCGGCATAGGGATGTGCACCCAAACCCAGTTTCATCATGGCACCGGTGTCGATTAGCATCTGCACTGTTTTAAAGTACCGATTTGGTACTAGTATCAGTTAAAATATTATGATACACTGTCCGGATTATAGTCAGTTTACGTTTTCTAGTCACTTGTGTGTTCAGCCCTCTTGATTTTGTTTATTTCAGTTGCCAGGACAACTGATTGCACTCACCTGCCTCTGGTTAGTGTTCGAGACGCTCACCTCACTAATCAGAGGGCTATTTAGTCCATGCCCTGGCCTTACTCGGTCTGGCTTCCTAATTTGCTTTATGCAACAGATGACGACTTTTGATTCCTGGTACCTGTAGACTAGCTTCGACGCTAGGCTCTGTTTGAAGTGTTTCCTATCCATGTTAGCATTTAAACCTGCGAGCTATTAACACGCTCGCTTTTTCTCTCGGAAATTAGCAATATCACTGAGTTTTTTAATGTGTAGTAATCAATGCCGGTTTACAACAGTTACAATTTAAAACGATACCAGGAATTTTATCATGGTTTATCATTTTACTGGTATTCGTTGTTCCTTAATTAATGTACTATTTTTTCATTCATTTATATATATTTTTTAGAATAGTATTTAATCCTATAGGCATCTCAATACATTTCCCCCTTGAGCGTATAAAATATTCTCTATGTTTTTTTAATTTAATTTGGGAACCTTTAATCTATCACTGTGGAATAGTTGAGGTCAGGGTTCTCAAGTGTTTCCACACCAAACTCACCCAAGCATGCTTTTTTGAAATTAGCTTAGTACAACGTGTTAGAACAAAGGGCATTTTCTAATACGTTCCCACAAGGTAGCAAGTATAGAATTGTCCAAAAATGTTTGACAAATAAAAAATATTCAGGTCAAGACAAATCTTTGATCAATTATTCAGTATACGATTTGTTTTTTCCTCCTATTGTCTCTGTTTTCTCTGAACGAGTATTCACTGGTGTGTAGACATCTATCCAGGAATTTGAATACATAACCCGTGGTATCACTCAATTAGGTCTTTTGTTTGTTTCTCTCACAGGATAGTGACTTGAATGACCTGCTGAACTCTCTGCACGATCTGCCGGTGCCAAAGCCCTTCACGCCAGTCAACCTGAGTGTGGTAAGAACAAGTGTCTCTCACCATCCTCTCCTGTCCCTGACCTAAAACATGTAGCACGGAGCTGGCAGGTTACCACATTACTGTAAGGTGATTGCAGAAGAAAGACAACAGTTGTCTGAAGTCTCATGAAGCAGAAGCAGAAAGACACACAACGACAAAATACATCACGGGAGGAAAATGAGAACTGAAGAAAAGGTGACATGAAAAAAGAGAGCATGGGAGAAAGATGGCATGGAGACAAACAGGTAGAAAAGAGGGCAGACAGGCAGGAATACAACGATTTGCAAACTTTGGAGATGGAGTTGGACACGGGAGACTAAAGATGGGAAGCAGAAATGTGTTGAGATGTGCTAGATTGCAGCAGAAGGCCTTGGACTGTTTGGAAAGTGGAGCTAACAGGTTTTGGTTAGAGCTGTTTAAAAATGGATGGGTCCTTTTAGCGCTGTCAGAGCGTAATCACAACAAAATGACCGCATTAAACATGTACTGTATGAACACCGATTAATCACATAATTTATTTTGACTGCACATGCTCCTTTACCTTAAATGTGGATGGTTATCTGAAAGGTGGCATGGGTTGTTTGTTATAGGGTCAGTAATCCGGTCAATAACAATAATAATAATAATACATTTTACTTATAAGGCGCCTTTCTGAAGCACTCAAGGACACCGTACAAAATCAAAACAATAAAATCTAATTGGATAAAAACGACAACAACAACAACAAAGATAGATAAGATATAAGGATTACAATGAATAAGCAGTCAGGAATAGGTGTGTTTTGAGTCTTGATTTGAAGACGGATATTGAGTCCAATTTACGAATGTCATGTGGTAGAGATTACCAAAGATGTGGGGCAGAGCGGCTGAAAGCTCGGGCACCCATGGTGGACAGTTTAAAAAAGGGGACAGTGAGATGGATATCATGATGAGCTTCAAGAGGTAGTCAGCTGATATGGTTTTCACGTCACAAGTGTGCTTGAAGCTCTTTGAGAGAATGCCAAGTGTCCAAAGCAGTAATCAGAGCAAAGGGTGTCTATTTTGAAAAAACTAGAATATAAAACATGTTTTCATTTATGTCACCTTTTTTTTGTTAAGTACATAACTCCACATGTGTTCATTCAAAATTTTGATGCCTTCAGTGACAATCTACAATGTAAATAGTCATGAAAATAAAGAAAACACATTGAATGAGGAGGTTACATATAAACTTTTGGCCTGTACTGTGTGTGTGTATATATATATATATATATATATATATATATATATATATATATATATATATATATATATATATATATATATATATATATATATATATATATATATATATATATATATATATATATATATATATATATATATATGTATATATGTATATGTATGTAGGGTTCGGTCCTTGGCCCTGTACTCTTCAGCATATACATGCTGCCGCTAGGTGACGTCATACGCAAATACGGTATTAGCTTTCACTGCTATGCTGATGACACCCAACTCTACATGCCCCTAAAGCTGACCAACACGCCGGACTGTAGTCAGTTGGAAGCGTGTCTTAATGAAATTAAACAATGGATGTCCGCTAACTTTCTGCAACTTAACGCCAAAAAAACGGAAATGCTGATTATCGGTCCTGCTAGACACCGACCTCTATTTAATAATACAACTTTAACATTTGACAACCAAATAATAAAACTCTGTAAAAAATGACTCTGTAAAAAATCTGGGTATTATCTTCGACCCAAGTCTCTCCTTTGAGTCTAATAACTAATAACGGCGCTATACTGTGTTCATTAAATATCTTATTATTACACAATAACAAGGTACCTTTAGGATCAGTTTCATTTAAAACACAATTATAAACAAGACTTATACATACATAGGGGGTCCCGATCTATTTCTTTATCTGTTTGGGGTCTTTGGCCTGGAAAACCCCTGTTGTAGCCAGTCCTTGTCCTTAAAATTGTGTCCACTGTGGCACAATCTACCTCTTAGACTCTCTCTTAAACAGCTGGCGTTAACCTACAATCTAATGCCCTCCAGCAAATATTTTATAAACAATTATCTATGTTTTTGTGTCTCTTATCCCCCACTTTGTAATAGCATCAAAAAGCTTGCATTGTTATTAGCCTTTGTTCTTAGGCACCGTGGCTCCTTTTTTTCAGCCAATTAAACAAGCCACTCCAGGTCCCCGCATCTAATTACTAAGATACATCTTCAGCATAACAAGACTAATATGACACAATCAATATATCCATATGGAGGTTAACTAGGCCAGTTAAGATTCTTTGTGGCTCAGTTTTCCTTTGTGTCAGTTCTACAAAAACCTTTTCATGTGAATCTCAGAGCGTCATTGGGAAAGAAGCCCCGGGAACAGAGGTGATAGTTTCATCTTTCTTTCTTTTTTCCGGAGATGCCACTAGTTTGATATTTAATTGATGAAGCGAGTTATTCCCTAAAAGTGTTTTTTTTTTGTTTTTTTTATCATGCAAGACAAGAAGAAGAATCCTTGTCCTCTTTCATGTGTGAACCCTGTTTTGCTCTTTTCTCTCCCTCTCTCATTGTGCAAGAATGAGCAGTTGTATATTGCCACTGGGCAAGTACTGCGAGATCAGCGAAGCAAGGAGCCGGTGAGTGAATGGCAGAAAAGGGAGGAGGAGGCAAGACATGTGAAAACTGCGGCTGCACTAACCGCATGGGAGCCACAGCTTTCCAATCTAGCCAAATAAGATGCGCTATCTTTAAAAACATAACAAAAACAAACTATCCGGGGCCTTGGTGTATATGCTTCTTCTTTTCTGGAAAACAATCAAACTTTGTGAATGATTAATGATTTTCCACATTGCCATGCACTTGCCATGAATATCAAAAGTTTTTTTTTTTGGTCTTTATGTTTAAAGCAAAGGCAATTGTGCTAAAAGAATCTGCTTGATGCTGATTCCGGTTAACCCACTTTCAATGTTTTCGTATAAACATATCTTAGAAAGAACTCTTGTAAGCACAGTTGAAAGACTGGATTGAATCATTGGCTTGTTATTTTCATAATGCTGTGGATTTGTAAAACCAATGGGAAAAAAACGGAGCACATGAAGAGAAAAGACAGATGCAGAAAATGAAAAAAATGAGCACGTATAAATTATGTTTGCAGTACAGTTAGTGTAGGTGTTTTTATTACATTTATGTTATTTGTTAGAGCAGGGGTCACCAACCTTTTTGAAACCAAGAGCTACTTCTTGGGTACTGATTAATGCGAAGGGCTACCAGTTTGATATACACTTAAATAAATTGCCAGAAATAGCCAATTTGCTCAATCTACCTTTAATAAATAAGTCTATATATATTAAAAAATGGGTATTTCTGTCTGTCATTCCGTCGTACATTTTTTTCCTTTTACGGAAGGTTTTTTGTAGAGAATAAATGATGAAAAAAACACTTAATTGAACGGTTTAAAAGAGGAGAAAACAGGAAAAAAATTTAAATGTTATTTTGAAACATAGTTTATCTTCAATTTCGACTCTTTAATGTTCAAAATTCAACCGAAAAAATGAAGAAAAAGGAGCCAATTTGAATCTTTTTGAAAAAATTTAAAGAATTTGTGGAACAACATTAGTAATTTTTCCTGATTAGGATTAATTTTAGAAGTTTGATTACATGTTTTAAATAGGTTAAAATCCAATCTGCACTTTGATAGAGTATATAACAAATTGAACCAAGCTATATTTCTAACAAAGACAAATCATTATTTCTTCTAGATTTTCCAGAACAAACATTTTTAAATTAATTCAAAAGACTTTTGAATAAGATTTAAATTTGATTCTACAGATTTTCTAGATTTGCCGGATAATTTTGTTTTAAATTTCAATCATAATAAGTTTGAAGAAATATTTCCCAAATATTTTTCGTCGAAAAAAGAGAAGCTAAAATGAAGAATAAAAATAAAATATATTTATTATTCTTTACAGTAAAAAAAAAATACTTGAACATTGATTTAAATTGGGCTTCACGGTGGCAGAGGGGTTAGTGCGTCTGCCTCACAATACGGAGTTCCTGCAGTCCTGGGTTCAAATCCAGGCTCGGGATCTTTCTGTGTGGAGTTTGCATGTTCTCCCCGTGAATGCGTGGGTTCCCTCCGGGTACTCCTGCTTCCTCCCACTTCCAAAGACATGCACCTGGGGATAGGTTGATTGGCAGCACTAAAAATTGGCCCTAGTGTTTGAATGTGAGTGTGAATGTTGTCTGTCTATCTGTGTTGGCCCTGCAATGAGGTAGCGACTTGTCCAGGGTGTACCCTGCCTTCCGCCCGATTGTAGCTGAGATAGGCGCCAGCCCCCCCCGCGACCCCGAAAGGGAATAAGCGGTAGAAAATAGATGGATGGATGGATTGATTTAAATTGTCAGGAAAGAAGAGGAAGGAATTTAAAAGGTAGTATTTTTTTCTCTAAAATTGTCTTTTTGAAAGTTATCAGAAGCAAAGTAAAGAAATAAATGAATTTATTTAAACAAGTGAAGACCAAATTCTATTTGGGTTTTGTCTCTCTTAGAATTAAAAATGTTGAGCAAAGCGAGACCAGCTAGCTGGGAAATAAATACAATTTAATAAATTGAGGCAGCTCACTGGTAAGTGCTGCTATTTTTAGAATTGGCCAGCGGGCTACTCATCTGGTCCTTACGGGCTACCGCGGGCACCACGTTGGTGACCCCTGTGTTAGAGAATATAAAAAAGCATGTCAGACAGAGTAGGGGTTATGAGGGATCATTTTGTCTTATTAACTCTCTTATAGTTGTATATCTTCCTAACTGCCTGTATCTTCTGCAGAGCCAGTTTGTGTTTTGCAAAACATTTTCTGAAATGTACAACTCTCACCAGCGGCGTACTGTCGCACCAAATTCTAGGCCCCCCATCCCACCCCAAACCCACAGTTGCCACCCAATACACACGCACTTGGTACGGTTCCATAACCTGACTCGCCAGAACCTTGTAGTTCGCTTAGCTTTCACACGAGGATCTGTGACTTCTCAATAGGAAATGTATTTCAGAAACAAAGCAATAATAAAAACAAAGCAGAAGGCTAATCCCCACAGAACACCACTTCCCTCCATCCTGCAGACGGATTTAAATGAAAGATGCGAGACTACTGGTCTGGGTAAGGAGTCAGTTGAATTAGAACAAGTTTTTTCTGCTTTGAGTGTTTCAGAGTTGGACATGTGTTTTACTGAGGTGGCTAACTATGATGCGTGCAGTTTATCAAAGCAACAAACAAACAATCGGAAAATCCCCGTTACAGAGGTGGCTAACCATGATGCGTGCAGTTTATCAAAGCAACAATCAAACAATCGGAAAATTCCTGTCGTATCAATTCCTAGATATGGTCGTAATTATACTGAATGCACTGAGCATAATAAACACAACATTATTAATATTGCTACTACGGATAATTTGATCAAAAATTCCCTGAAACAGCCCACTACCTATAATATAGTTTTTTTAAACATAAGATCATTGTCTCCCAAAACGTTATTAGTTAATGATATTATCAGAGACAACAATCTTAACGTCATCGGTCTCAGCGAAACCTGGCTTAAACCAAATGACTTTTTTGCGCTAAATGAGGCATGTCCTCCTAACTTTACACATGCGCATATTGCCCGTCCGCTTAAAAGGGGTGGGGGGGGGGGGTTGCACTAATATACAACGAAAACTTTAACCTTAGTCCTAACATAAATAATAAATATAAATCGTTTGAGGTGCTTACTATGAGGTCTGTCACAGCGGTGCCTCTACACCTGGCTGTTATCTACCGCCCCCCAGGGCCCTATTCGGACTTTATCAATGAATTCTCAAAGTTCGTTGCTGATCTAGTGACACACGCCGATAATATAATCATAATGGGGGACTTTAATATCCATATGAATACCCCATCGGACCCACCGTGCGTAGCGCTCCAGACTGTAATTGATAGCTGTGGTCTCACACAAATAATAAATGAACCCACGCATCGCAACGGTAATACGATAGACCTAGTGCTTGTCAGGGGTATCACCGTTTCCAAAGTTACGATACTCCCGTATACTAAAGTATTGTCCGATCATTACCTTATAAAATTCGAGGCTCAGACGCATGTTCGTCAAACTAATAATAATAATAACTGCTATAGCAGCCGCAACATTAATACAGCCACAACGACAACTCTTGCTGACCTACTGCCCTCGGTAATGGCACCATTCCCAAAGTATGTGGGCTCTATTGATAACCTCACTAACAACTTTAACGACGCCCTGCGCGAAACCATTGATAACATAGCACCGCTAAAGTTAAAAAAGGCTCCAAAAAAGCGCACCCCGTGGTTTACAGAAGAAACTAGAGCTCAGAAATTATTATGTAGAAAGCTGGAACGCAAATGGCGCACGACTAAACTTGAGGTGCACCATCAAGCATGGAGTGATGGTTTAATAACTTATAAACGCATGCTTACCTTAGCTAAAGCCAAATATTACTCAAATCTCATCCACCGTAATAAAAACGATCCTAAATTTTTGTTTAGTACGGTAGCATCGCTAACCCACCAAGGGATCCCTTCCAGTAGCTCAACCCACTCAGCTGATGACTTTATGCAATTCTTTAGTAAGAAAATTGAAGTCATTAGAAAGGAGATTAAAGACAATGCGTCACAGCTACAACGGGGTTCTATTATCACTGATACTATGGTATATACGGCGGATACTGCCCTCCAAAATAGTTTCTCTCGTTTTGAGGAAATAACATTAGAAGAATTGTTACAACGTGTAAATGGAATAAAACAGACATGTTTACTTGACCCTCTTCCTGGGAAACTGATCAAGGAGCTCTTTGTATTATTAGGTCCATCAGTGCTAAATATTATAAACTTATCACTCTCCTCGGGCACTGTTCTCCTAGCATTCAAAAAAGCGGTTATTCATCCTCTTCTTAAAAGACCTAACCTCGATCCTGACCTCATGGTAAACTACCGACCGGTGTCTCACCTTCCTTTTATTTCAAAAATCCTTGAAAAAATTGTTGCGGAGCAGTTAAATGAACACTTAGCGTCTAACAATCTATGTGAAACCTTTCAATCCGGTTTCAGGGCAAATCACTCCACGGAGACAGCCCTCGCAAAAATGACTAATGATCTATTGCTAACGATGGATTCTGATGCTTCATCTATGTTGCTGCTCCTCAATCTTAGCGCTGCTTTCGATACCGTCGATCATAATATTTTATTAGAACGTATCAAAACACGAATTGGTATGTCAGACTTAGCCCTGTCTTGGTTTAACTCTTATCTTACTGATAGGATGCAGTGCGTCTCCCATAACAGTGTGACCTCGGACTACGTTAAGGTAACGTGTGGAGTTCCCCAGGGTTCGGTCCTTGGCCCTGCACTCTTCAGCATCTACATGCTGCCGCTAGGTGACATCATACGCAAATACGGTATTAGCTTTCACTGTTATGCTGATGACACCCAACTCTACATGCCCCTAAAGCTGACCAACACGCCGGATTGTAGTCAGCTGGAGGCGTGTCTTAATGAAATTAAACAATGGATGTCCGCTAACTTTTTGCAACTCAACGCCAAAAAAACGGAAATGCTGATTATCGGTCCTGCTAGACACCGAACTCTATTTAATAATACAACTCTAACATTTGACAACCAAACAATTAAACAAGGCGACACGGTAAAGAATCTGGGTATTATCTTCGACCCAACTCTCTCCTTTGAGGCACACATTAAAAGCGTTACTAAAACGGCCTTCTTTCATCTCCGTAATATCGCTAAAATTCGCTCCATTCTGTCCACTAAAGACGCTGAGATCATTATCCATGCGTTTGTTACGTCTCGCCTCGACTTCTGTAACGTATTATTTTCGGGTCTCTCCATGTCTAGCATTAAAAGATTACAGTTGGTACAAAATGCGGCTGCTAGACTTTTGACAAGAACAAGAAAGTTTGATCACATTACGCCTGTACTGGCTCACCTGCACTGGCTTCCTGTGCACTTAAGATGTGACTTTAAGGTTTTACTACTTACGTATAAAATACTACACGGTCTAGCTCCATCCTATCTTGCCGATTGTATTGCACCATATGTCCCGGCAAGAAATCTGCGTTCAAAGGACTCCGGCTTGTTAGTGATTCCCAAAGCCCAAAAAAAGTCTGCGGGCTATAGAGCGTTTTCCGTTCGGGCTCCAGTACTCTGGAATGCCCTCCCGGTAACAGTTCGAGATGCCACCTCAGTAGAAGCATTTAAGTCTCACCTTAAAACTCATTTGTATCCTCTAGCCTTTAAATAGACTCCCTTTTTAGACCAGTTGATCTGCCGTTTCTTTCCTTTTTCTTCTATGTCCCACTCTCCCTTGAGTAGGGGGTCCGGTCCGATCCGGTGGCCATGTACTGCTTGCCTGTGTATCGGCTGGGGACATCTCTGCGATGCTGATCCGCCTCCGCTTGGGATGGTTTCCTGCTGGCTCCGCTGTGAACGGGACTCTCGCTGCTGTGTTGGATCCGCTTTGGACTGGACTCTCGCGACTGTGTTGGATCCATTGTGGATTGAACTTTCACAGTATCATGTTAGACCCGCTCGACATCCATTGCTTTCCTCCTCTCCAAGGTTCTCATAGTCATCATTGTCACCGACGTCCCACTGGGTCATTATTGTCACCGATGTCCCACTGGGTGTGAGTTTTCCTTGCGTGGGCCTACCGAGGATGTCGTGGTGGTTTGTGCAGCCCTTTGAGACACTAGTGATTTAGGGCTATATAAGTAAACATTGATTGATTGATTGAAGGCTGGGCCTTGTAAAAAAAATCATTGTATGTGATTGGATAAAGCATTAGTCCGCAGAGGTGAGTAGTAACGCGCTACATTTACTCCGTTACATCTACTTGAGTAACTTTTGGGATAAATTGTACTTCTAAGAGTAGTTTTTATGCAACATACTTTTACTTGAGTATATTTATAGAGAAGAAACGCTACTTTTACTCCGCTCCATTTATCTACATTCAGCTCACTACTCGCTACTTTTTTTTATCGGTCTGTTAATGCACCTTTGTTTGTTTTGATTTTGTCAGACACACATTCAAAGTAGGATCTACGCATGCCTGCATTTCACCAATCACATGCAGTCACTGGTGACGTTGGACCAATCAAACAGAGCCAGACGGTCACGTGACCGTCACACGTACAACCCGACTTAAACAAGTTGAAAAACTTATTGGGGTGTTACCGTTTAGTGGTCAATTGTACGGAATATGTACTGTACTGTGCAATCTACTAATAAAAGTTTCAATCAATCAATCAAAAGTGTAAAGGAAAAAAGACACTTTTTATTTCAGCCGTACTTCCCGTCAAAAGCCTAAGGACTGATCGCACAGTTCCTGTCTTCACAATAAAAGTGCCGCTCCATCGCGCCTGCGCTAACAAAATAAGAGTCTCCGAAAGCCAGCGCAAACAGAGACGAAGTTTGCCGCCAATGTATTTCTTGTAAAGTGTATAAAAACGAATATGGAAGCTGGACAAATAAGATGCCAAAAACCAACGACTTTCATGTAGTAATAGACAGAAAGGTGGAACTTTTTTTCTCCTCCATTTGAAAACGTGAACGTTATCAGCACTGTCTGATTCCAATCAATGCAAGTCATCAGAATCAGTTAATACACTACCTTATATTCTGGTCTTCATGAAAGATAGGAATCTATGTGTTAAACATGCATCTATATTCTTTAAAACAATTCCGCCTGGCAATCCTGATTGGTTCATTATTTTTTGCTATCTTGAAGGAGTTTGCATTGCGCTCGAGCCCAGATCCTTGTGTGGCACTCAGCGAACTACAAGGATCTGCTGAGAGTCAGTTTAGCGTTTACATGCACTAAAAAACTAAATATTGCATGGTCAAAACCAGCTTTTTAAAAAACATGTAAAAACCTCAATTAGGTTTTTGTCCTTTTTAAAAATTGGATGATAATACAATGTCAGTATATATCACAATAGACACATGATCGATATCAATATAAAATGCATTTGACAAAATATTCAATATATTTATATTTTTTGGTCAAAAGAAAGCAGAAATTTTGAAGCAAGATTCGTTTCATGAAGTCACTCGCGCTTTAGGAACACAACATAAAGGAAACAAAAAGTGTCACTGAGCAATAGGAAGGACACACTGACAGCCAATCAGTTAACAGTATTTACTGAGCAATGGGAGGGACACGCGTATCAACTACCGATCGTTACACCTTTCCTGTTGCTCGGCTCCCAGTCCCAGACCGTAATTAAGGAGCCCAGGGGAGATGTTCCCTTTAGAGATGCGCGGTTTGCGGTCTCATCTGCGGAGTCCGCGGATAGACCGCGGGTCGGACGGGTGACATGACAAAAAATAGATTTTAATTAGATCCGGGCGGGTGGCGGTTGAACCAGTCGGAAATATTTGTTATACGTGGTTCAGGGATCGGTATCCTTTACCATTCAAAGAGCCATTTAGAGCCCGTGTCAAAAAGCGAAGAAGACAATAGGAGACGTAAACATTCTCTAGAATGACTGCCGGCAGTCACCCAGTAAATAAGTATTAGGGCGTGCTATGAAGGCATTGGCTTTGTCACCTTCTACAGCATGTACGATCTGCTTGTCAGTCCAGCAACATTTAGTCTGTCAGACACACGCACACGACTGCAAGGCATACTGGGTGACACAGAGTACACTAATGGTTGTGATATAAACAATTTTAACACTCTTAGTAATATGCGCCACGCTGTGAAGCCACACCAAACAAGAATGACAAACACATTTCGGGAGAACATCCTAAACGCGACACAACAAATACCCAGAATCCTTTGCATCCATGACAATTCCTGACTATTTTATACACCCCGCTAGCAGTGGCGGGGGGTGTAAAATATATATTCAGGAATTGTCACGGATGCAAAGGATTCTGGGTATTTGTTGTGTTGCATTTATGTTGTGTTACTGTGAGGATGTTCTCCCGAAATGTGTTTGTCATTCTTGTTTGGCTTCACAGTGTGGCGCATATTAGTAAGAGTGTTAAAATTGTTTTTATCACAACCATCAGTGTACTCTGTATCACCCAGTATGCCTTTCAATCTTGTACATGTGATTACGGAAGCTGCATACAACATCTTGTCGGACCAACAATCGGTATGTACATGTTGTTGAAGGTGTCAAAGGCAATAGCTTCACAGCACACCCTTATTCTTGTCATCAGGATGAACACCATTGGATATCCGCAATAACGTTAGCGGCTCCCATTGTCTTCTTTACTCTGTGAAACGGGTTTAAATAGCTCTTTGAGTGGTAAAGGTGGCCGACCTCTGATGTATTTCAACGGGCGGGCGGCGGGCAGTTGCGGTTCTGATAAAATGTTGGTTCAGGTGGACGGTGGGTGGATGACGACTTTGGTGATGCGGTTGCGGATCATATAATTGCCTATCAGTGCATCTCTAGTTCCCTTCAACGGGGACGTATTTGTCTGTGGTAAAACCCTTCACTTTACCCGGATCGGAATGATGAGGCCGCCCACTCCTGACAATTTTGTCGCTTTATTCTTATTTCTGGAGGACACGACTGGACACATTTGCCAGTCGCCACTACTGTTGAACGCTGCCACTCTCTCTTTTCTCACTTACCCAACAGTACACACTGCCGTTCTTAAAGGAGCACACACTTACCCAACAGCACACACACACACATATGCTACGCTCATAACACTAGTGTGGTTGCACCGTCTCTCTGTCTTGCTGGGGATTCACTGCATGGCGTAAAAAGAGAACCCGTTATATATTGATATTATCAACACAATAACATAAACTTGTCTTTAGTTTTGTTGGTTTTAATGCGGCAACATCCTGACCCTTCCAATGTGTCGGTTTGATTAGTTGCTTCCCAAACTACTGTGTAGCGTTCAATAGCTTACACACGACAGCTGTGTAGTGTCTCGAATCTGCAACTTCCTTCAAATCTACTTTATTTATTTTGTTACATTCTCCGCATTCTGGCTACCAGACACCCTCTCCATGAAAAATAGCACCATTGGTACGTTGAACATCGTTTTACTGTATTTATTAGCAGGCCTAAATAAGTCATAAAATGTATCAATAACTATTGATATCGATCAATATAAAACCTGTCATTATGTACTTGAATATGGTTATAAATATGCCAAGATTCCCTTTAATTCAGTTTAAAAATAGAGATGATCTGATACACATAGGATTATCATCACTGGATAATATATTCATGATGTCACATGGTGTTGGTGATGAACCCCAAGATGCAGAGATGACAGGCTTGGAAAATGAAAACATGGTTTTAATGTTCAAAAAATAAGGCAAGGAAAACACAAACCACAAACCAGCAAAAAGGCACAGGAGTCGGGATCCAGGGAATATCGCTCAGCCTCCAAAAAACAGGCAGTCCACAGCAAACAATACTCCAGCACTCACTGGAGGGCAAGGCAGGTTTAAATAATGTCTCTGATTAGTGCTCAGGCAGCAGGTGAACACTAATCATAGGCAGGTGGAAATAATAAGTAACCATGGTAACTAAACAAACAAGGGTGCACAAAAAACAGGAAACGGAGTCTTAGATTGAAAATAAAAAACATAATACACACCACCGATCATGACAGAACCCAGATGTCCAAAGCAAACAAAAACAATATCAATAGTCATGGGAGGGCGGGAGGGGCACTTGGCGGTGGGTCGCCAGACCAAGTGTCCCCGCAACCAGCGAGGGAGAGTGAGGTGGCGGCGACGTGTAGAATGCCGCCACACCTGACGAGGCGGACGTCCAGGGAACGGCCAAATCCGTGATCGACGAGGAGGTGTGGAAGCTGCGCGCGTCGTCCTCGTTGCAGGCGGTGAAGTTTGGCATGGCGGGGCTTGGCTTGGTGGGGCTTGGCGGCGTGGAGCTGCTACTGGCGGTGCTTGGCGGCGTGGAGCTGCTACTGGCAGCGTTTGGCGGCGCTGGAGCTTGGCGTGGTGCTGGTGCTTGCCGTGGACTTGGTGCAAGTCGTGGATTTGGACTTGGTTGCTAGCCTTGGGCTTGGACTTGGTGCTAGCCGTGGACTTGGACTTGGTGCTAGCCTTGGACTTGGACTTGGTGCAGGTGGTCCTGCTGGGGGTTGCGGCTTGGCAGGCCGAAAGACTGGTGGTGGTGACCGGGCCGGAGGTTGCTGCTTGGTTGGGTGCAGCTGAGTCACCCCACCAAAACAGCTCCCGGCCCTAGCCCCCCCCTCAAGGGACGGATCCAAGCCGTCCCCAAAGAGGACCACAGACGACAGGGATGGGTGGGAGGGAGCTTGAAAGGAGTCAAAACATCTCCTCCATTCGGCCATCGTTGCCAGCATTCCTTCAAGCCTCTCCGTTATAGATATCTCTGGGGGGTTTGTATTTGGCTGAAGTATTCTGTCACATGGTGTTGGTGACGAACCCTAAGATGCAGAGATGACAGGTTTGGAAAGTGAAAACATGATTTTAATGTTCAAAAAATAAGGCAAGGAAAACACAAACCAGAAACCAGCAAACAGGTACAGGAGTCGGGATCCAGGGAATATCTCTGAGCTTCCAAAAAACAGGCAGTCCACAGCAAACAGCAAACAATACTCCAGCAATCACTAGAGGGCAAGGCAGGTTTAAATAATGTATCTGATTAGTGCTCAGGCAGCAGGTGAGCGGGGGAACACTAATCATAAGCAGGTGGAAATAATAAGTAACCCATCCATCCATCATCCTCCGCTCATTCGAGGTCGGGTCACGGGGGCAGCAGCCTAAGCAGGGAAGCCCAGACTTCCCTCTCCCCAGCCACTTCGTCTAGCTCTTCCCGGGGGATCCCGAGGCGTTCCCAGGCCAGCCGGGAGACATAGTCTTCCCAATGTGTCCTGGGTCTTCCCCGTGGCCTCCTACCGGTTGGACGTGCCCTGAGCACCTCCCTAGGGAGGCGTTCGGGTGGCATCCTGACCAGATGCCCGAGCCACCTCATCTGGCTCCTCTCGATGTGGGGGAGCAGCGGCTTTACTTTGAGTTCCTCCCGGATGGCAGAGCTTCTCACCCTATCTCTAAGGGAGAACCCCGCCACCCGGCGGAGGAAACTCATTTCGGCCGCTTGTACCCGTGATCTTATCCTTTCGATCATGACCCAAAGCTCATGACCGTAGGTAAGGATGGGAATGTAGATCAACCGGTAAATTGAGAGCATTGCCTTCCGGCTCAGCTCCTTCTTCACCCCAACGGATCGATACAACGTCCGCCTTACTGAAGACGCCGCACCGATCCGCCTGTCGATCTCACAATCCACTCTTCCCCCACTCGTGAACAAGACTCCTAGGTACTTGAACTCCTCCACTTGGGGCAGGGTCTCCTCCCCAACCCGGAAATGGCACACCACCCTTTTCTGGGCGAGAATAATAATAATAATAATAAGTAACCATGGTAACTAAAACAAACAAGGGTGCACAAAAAACAGGAACCGAAGGAGTCTTAGATTGAAAATAAAAAACATAATACAGACCACCGATCATGACACATGATAATACATTATTATTATCATCATTATTATTATTATTATTATTATTATTATTATTATTATTATTATTATATTATTATTAGTGTTAAGTCTCCCCCGTCTTTAAAACCTATTGATGCCTTTGTTTCTAAGTTTAATCGAGAGTCTTTGAATACACAAATTTAAGCGCAATGAGACGCAAAAGTGAAACCTTTACAAAGCTTTCTCCTATACTGCCACAGATAGATTTATTATAGTCTTCTGTCACATCATACTTGTTCCAAAATGTTGGTGCTTTGTGTGAATGCTTAAAGGTGAGCTTTGATGACGTTATTAACATTTGTATTGAGTAAAGCGTTTGATGTTAGTTCGCCGCTATCCTGTTGGAACAAACTATTTTGCATTTTTGATAGGGAGTTAGTGTAGGTCGTTAGACATTCTTAATTTGATTCAAGCAACTTTATTATTGAACCTCTACAGCTATGTTTATTTTATATAAACATTTATGATGTTTCTTATAACTTGCCTATTTGATTTAAGTGAAAAAAAATCTTCAAACTTTACAACTACAAAAGCCCATGGTGTGTCCAGTGATTGGGGCCCCGGTAGAACATCTTCTTTTACCCCCCATGCAGAGACACACTTGGCTCTTACAAAAGAAATGCATCCATCCATTTTTAGCCCTTGTCCCTTTCCGAGTCGCAGGGGGTCTCTCTCAGCTGTAGTTGATCAAAAACAAATGTCCACTGTAAAGGACTTTGGTTCCTTGGGAGATATGGTAAATGCGTTATACTTGTATTGTGCTTTTCTACTTTCAAGGAACTCAAAGCGCTTAGACACTATTTCCACGTTCACCCATTCACACACAAACATTCACACACTGATGGCGGGAGCTGCCATGCAAGGTTAACCATGACCCATCAGGAGCAAGGGTGAAGTGGCTTGCTCAAGGACACAATGGACAGGGTGAGGTCAGGAGAGGTGGGAATCGAACCAGGAACCCTCAGTTTGCCGGCACGGCAACTCTCCCAACAATGCCACGCCATCCGCAGATATACAATAGATTGTGTCAACTAATGATGCTGGACGATAATTGGAACATGCCAATGCACTTGCAGTGATATGCGCTAAATCTGTTCAAATTGAAATAGATAAATCAAATTATCATTACATTTTATACTAAATATGCAAAAAACAATATTCCATCCCATCATTAATAATAGATAGTATGTGCTCCAGCTGAAATTATGTATTTTGTCCTAAATAGGGACAAAAAAAGAATTCCAAATTAGCCTTTGGATTTATGCAGCGTTTTTGTGTTTATTTGTGTTGCATCCTCGCCTGATACAGCAATAATGACCCTCCCCCTTGGGAATATGGCCATTTGAACAATGGGATGATAATTGTTTCTTCAGTTTTCAACCAAAATACGGAAACAGGAGAGAGGGGAATGTTTTATACAGTTAATTTTACAGCACATTACAGTAACTACAAAGTGGGTAGTTATATGCAGATTTACGTAGTCTGCGACTGTATGCTGATATATTATTTAGCAGCATGTTGCTATCCTTTCTACAGTCGACAGGGAACTATGGCAAAACTGTACATATAACATGCATACAAACAGAATTCAGATTAAACATTCCAAAAGATGTTCCTTTTTGGATGATGTCTGTAGTTCATTCAGCATTGTGGTAAAATACCTAAAAAATCAGATCATTTTCAACTAGAGTAAGTATAGAACAACCGTATCCATCCATCCATTTTCTCATAACATGAAAGGGATAAGATGGATGGATGTTATTCAAATTTGTCGCTATTTTATTAGCTTTTCTGCTGGAGTGTCTTTTGCAGTCTCGCTGTACGTCTCACTGTATTTCTAATAAGAGGTGTGTTTTTCTCTTTCTCCGTTGGGATTCTTTTGGTGATTATTTTCTTAAATTGCTGCTATGTTTGCTAAAATAAACATATTCTTCTTTGTTTTTTTTTATATACAAAGTAGTCCTTTACTGTCATCCAATGTATTTGATATGAAAGTGTGGTGAAATGTGCAGATTATAATTGAAAGTACATCTTTTTATACTTGTTAGTATATAAAATACAGAAAAAATTAAGACATACACTGGGGCTGTGACTCTTTGGGCACACCATAATTTAATTATTAAGGGTAACAATTCTACAGTATACTTTTTAATTATATTGGGTGCCAGTTCTTTGATTAACTACATTCCTCCATGAAATGGGTAGTAACAGCTCTGATAAGTTTCTATATTGGTTAAAAGAAAACTGGTTTAGTTTAATAAAGTCAAATACAGATAAGGCAACAAGATAAGTATCCCACACGGTAGTAAATCTGTACAGCAGGTATAGGGATCTACATCAACAATATAATTTCCCTGAGTGTCTGGACGGGACAGATAAAAAAAAAAAAAAATATATATATATATATATTTTCTTTAATCAAATAAAATTAATTACAAGTAAGAATTGCAATCCATTCGAAAATCGATTTTTTTTACGCCCATGACATACACGCACTCTTGTCGAGTTTTGGTGTAAGTCGGAAGCCTGCTCAGTGGCCTTGTGGTAAGAATTTCCGCCCTGAGATCGGTAGGTCGTGAGTTCAAACCCCGGCCGAGTCATACCAAAGACTATAAAAATGGGACCCATTACCTCTCTGCTTGGCACTGAGCATCAAGGGTTGGAATTGGGGGTTAAATCACCAAAATGATTCCCGAGCGCAGCCACCGCTGCTGCTCACTTCTCCCCTCACCTCCAAGGGGGTAGAACAAGAGGATGGGTCAAATGCAGAGGCTAATTTCACCACTTCGAGTGTGTGTGACTATCAGTGGTACTTTAACTTTATACCTGAATTAACACCAAACTCATTGCACACAGAACACATGCAGGACATACAAAATGTGGATTTCCGGGAAATATTGGACACCAATAAGTCTGACAATATTAGGAAACATCTCAGATAAAAAAAATATTTTAAAGACGCTGCATTGAGGCAAGGATTACCCATATTATGCTGTAGGTGGGTTAGGGTGAGCAGATCTACCTGTACTCTGCTGTAAACAGCCTGTTGTAAACATGGTGACGTTCTTGTGGAGCTTATTCACTATTTCAGAAGAAGGCTGTGTGCGTACTACAAACCCCGTTTTCATATGAGTTGGGAAATTGTGTTAGATGTAAATATAAACGGAATACAATGATTTGCAAATCATTTTCAACCCATATTCAGTTGAATATGCTACAAAGACAACATATTTGATGTTAAAACTGATAAACATTTTATTTTTTGCAAATAATCATTAACTTTAGAATTTGATGCCAGCAACACGTGACAAAGAAGTTAGGAAAGGTGGCAATAAATACTGATAAAGTGGAGGAATGCTCATCAAACACTTATTTGGAACATCCCACAGGTGTGCAGGCTAATTGGGAACAGGTGGGTGCCATGGTTGGGTATAAAAGCAGCTTCCCTGAAATGCTAAGTAATTCACAAACAAGGATGGGGCGAGGGTCACCAATGTGTAAGCAAATTGTCGAACAGTTTTAGAACAGCATTTCTCAACGAGCTATTGCAAGGAATTTAGGGATTTTACCATCTACGGTCCGTAAAATCAGGTTCAGAGAATCTGGAAAAATCACTGCACGTAAGCGATGATATTACGGACCTTTGATAACTCAGGCGGTACTGCATCAAAAACCGACATCAGTGTCTAAAGGATGTCACCACATGGGCTCAGGAACACTTCATGAAACCGCTGTCAGTAACTACAGTTAGTAACTACATCTGTAAGTGCAAGTTAAAACTCTACTATGCAAAGCGAAAGCCAAATTATCAACAACACCCAGGAACGCCGCTGGCTTCGCTGGGCCCAAGCTCATCTACATTAAGATGGACTGATGCAAAGTGGAAAAGTGTTCTGTGTTCTGACAAGTCCACATTTCAAATTATATTTGGAAACTGCGGACGTGGTGTCCTCCGGAAAAAAGAGGAAACTAACCATCTGGATTGTTATTGGCGCAAAGTTCAAAAGCCAGCATCTGTGATGGTATGGGAGTGTATTAGTATCCAAGGCATGGGTAACTTAAACATCTGTGAAGGCAACATTAATGCTGAATGGTCCATACAGGTTTTGGTTATGTTGTCATCCAAGCAATGTTATCATTGACGCCCCTGCTTATTTCAGCAAAACAATGCCAACCCACGTGATACAACAGCGTGGCTTCGTAGTTAAAGAGTGCGGGTACTTTCCTGGCCTGCCTGCAGTCCAGACATGTGTCCCATCGGAAATGTGTGACACATTATGAAGCGTAAAATACGACAACGGAGACCCCGGACTGTTGAACGACTGAAGCTCTACATAAAACAAAAATGGGAAAGAATTCCACTTTCAAAGCTTCAACAATTAGTTTCCTCAGTTCCCAAACATTTATTGAGTGTTGTTAAAAAAAAAAGGTGATGAAACACAGTGGTGAACATGCCCTCTCCCAACTACTTTGGCACGTGTTGCAGCCATGAAATTCTAAGTTAATTATTATTTGCAAAAAAAAAAAAGTTAGAGTTTGAACATTAAATATCTTGTCTTTATAGTGCATTCAATTGAATATGGGTTGAAAAGGATTTGCAAATCATTGTATTCCGTTTATATTTACATCTAACACAATTTCCCAACTCATATGGAAACGGGGTTTGTAAATACAAACAGGGGGAAATAAACCCATTGCGCTATAACACATTAAACCTGATCAGGCACCTGAAAAGCCAGTTTCACTACGGCGGTCTTTAGAAAGCGTTTGACGACGCCTGAGCTGCTTAAGAAGCCGCCCCAAAGCCAGGTGCAAAGAAGGGCTGCAGTCAAACTACAGTAAAAATATTAGATGGTTAACCGTATTGGTCTTGAAAGCATGTATCGTATCAGACAAAAGATTAAATGCATAAAAACAACAACATACTATCTCTGTGGTTGGCTTGCAGATTGGATCGGGTGTTGGCAGGGAAGGAGAGCCAGCCTTTCTGGGATATATATTGACACCACTATCCTTATTTTTCGCTGTTTATTTCTTGAAAGCAGACACTTTCACTTGTTCAAGGATGTTTTTTTTAATGGTGATGGTCGCAGCATTTGCATGGCTTTAAACAACCATGCAGCCAGTGTTGCTTAGTGTTTCTACACTTTTTTTTGCCTAATTTCACTTGACTTTTCAATTAAACGTTATTTTTCTTTAAAACATTGCTATCAGAAGACTATGACTCAGGCTTTAGAGCAGGGGTCTCAAACACGCGGCCCGCGGGCCAATTGCGGCCCGTGAGACGTTGTTTTGCGGCCTTCACCTTGATAAGAAAATTTAATGTTGGTACGGCCCGCGAGTTTGATATGATGAATGGCGCTTTGCAACGTAATACTACCTCGATTTTTCCGGGAGACTACAAATTTTTAGTGCCCCCCCCAGGAATGGTCATTCTCCCAAATTTCACCCAAAGAACAATATCAAGGGGGCACCGTGGAGAGGCACTGCCTTTAACATCCTCTACAACCTGTACAAAGATGATGTATTTGACATATGTAGACGCATTTGGCGACTGCAAGATATACTTGATCAACAGCCATACAGGTCACATTGAGGGTGGCCATATAAACAACACTGAGACCGTTACAAATATGTGCCACACTGTGTTTTGAGTTTTTTCCGTATTGGCCCTCTGAATAGGGGTCGTCACTCAGCATGAAAGGAATTACTTGCTGTGCAGTTTTTTGTTTGTTTTATTTGGTACTGCAACAGCAGCAGTAGCAGTTGCAGCAGCAGTAGTAGCAATAGCAGCAGCAATAGCAGCAGTAGCAATAGCAGCAGCAATAGCAATAGCAGCAGCAGTAGGTAATAACCAGTTGGGTATGCTGGTGACGAAGCACGCTGTATTTTTACCAAACGAACAATGACACCATTTTTAAAAGCTACCTAAGTAGTCACCTGACAGTGGTAGCCACGGCCATCTTAAAATTACCAAGCAAGCCCGCCATAAATACATATAACAAATACACGTAGTAAATCCAACACTGTGAATCGACACCAAACAAGAATGACACACATTTTGGGAGACCATCCTCACCGTAAGACAACATAAACACAACAGAACAAATACCCAATATCCAATGCAGCCCTAACTCTTCCGGGCCCTAACAATACAGTTACAAAGTGGACGTTAAAGGCAGTGCCGTCACGACATGGCCTTAAAATTGTTGTCCGGACGAAAACCCGCAGAATGTCTACCCCAGGAAATTGTAGGTAGGGGCACTGATATCCGGGTGTTTCCCGAAAAGGTCGCGAGTGTTGGCAAGTATATTGCTAGGGCGGGAAAGTAATTCAAAGAAGGTGAATTCATTAAAAAGTGCATGTTAGATTTTTGTAAAGAAATCTTTGCTTGGGGCCCAGCCTCACCCAGTTTCTGCATCCAGTGGCCCCCAGGTAAATTGAGTTTGAGACCCCTGCTTTAGAGGAATAAAGAAGTAAAAAAAAAAAAAAGAAAAACAACAACAAAAATTCTTCCTCTGCGTAGTTGTATGTATTCTTCTTCTTTCTTTTTGTATAATATAAATCATTTGTGGGAGTGCGTCGTAACCACCAAATGTCGTTGCAAGGAACGTCATAACACAAAGACCCTATGTAAAAAAACATAATTTTTTGGTGTCAATTCAAACATTGAATGTAGTCTTGTTTTATTTACCCCAGAGTCCACAAACAACATTCAACAAAGACAACTCAACAACTTCATTACATATATTTTTTGTTGCGCTCAATCCTTCAGGACATATTTGCTGAAAGTGAATGGAAAAAAATCAATATTTTCAAATACATTACAACATTTTTACTTAAAAAAAAAAATAATATTTGAAAGTCCAATTGGAAAATCTATGACCGGTTTAAGGGGCAATCCTGCAACAGATGGCCGGGTAGTGAGCATGTGTGTTTGTTTTGGTGGTGTGCCTACCTGTCTCCAGACACAACTCTTCTCCGGCCCCTTTGATCGGAACACCAAAACTACCCTGCTCTCCCAAAGTGAGACAGGCAGCTCTGTGATCCTCTAAACAACCTGTGTTTGTGTGTGCGTGCATTGATACACACACAACACACACACACACACACACACAAGTGCTGCTCCTCCACAAGCCTTTCTAATGCTTAAATAAAGACTCCGTTTTGCACCAGAGACATCACCCCAGTCTGTGTCTATTGGGAGATGAGTTTCTATTGAGCTTTCTCTGTTCTGCAGGCCCGATAGAAGCAGTGCCGCAGTTCAGACACCAGCTCAGCAATTCATATAGACAGAGCTGAAGATGAGCCATAAATCATAGAACAAAGTCAACCCCCACCTTCCCTTTTCCCTCATTTTCTTCCATCTGAGTGGTGTGCTTCACTTGTGACCTTCCTTTTCTTTCTCCTGCATGTTTGTGTTTTTTTTTTTTGCAGCACTCCTACTTCATCGCCCCGGATATCAATGGACTGCCAACCATCCCAGAGAGTGTAAGTATTTGTGGAAAACCAGACATAGAGAAATAAAGTGATGCTTCTACTCTGGAAAAATCTCTGTCTCTAATCGTATTTAACCAGATACACTTGTCATCCTTTGAAATTATTGCATCATGCGCTTGTTTCAGTTTTGTCTCCCGGTGCTGGTGCATTTTCATGTGCAAGTTCAGTGACTCGCACGGGTATTAGATACTACAGATTTAACACGCCTTTTTCTTTGTCGATGTTTGTTCGTGAACTAGGGTTCAAGTCAGTCCTCTGCTTACATATGTTTGATTATGTATTTGTACTCTTTAACTTTTACAATTACATAGTAGGCGTAGGGTTGTAGCCCAGGTACAGTACGTCTCTGCACAGCATACGCACTGACACTGTCTGAAGTCTTGACATTTTTTTCTGGTGTACAAGGACAGTTTGTTATGTACTTCACCTGCATATATCCCTCCCTTTCTGCCTATTTCCAGAGAAACCTGACAGAATACTTTGTGGCTGTGGATGTCAACAACATGCTCCAGCTCTATGCCAGTATGCTGCACGAGCGGCGTGTCATCATTACCTCAAGCAAGCTGAGCACTGTGAGTCCATTGTCTGGTATCAGCCAAACAAAAATGTAGCTTTTAAAGGCATTGTGCGGCATTGTGTCTATTACTTTTTGTTACATGGTTCTTACAGTACTGAATGTTTATTTTTATTTTTTTAATACAATTTCACTTAATAAGGAGTGCAGTATTTTATCTGCAAATACTGAAATCTAAGTAAGAATTAATATCTCAAATAAGGGTGATATTTGCTTATTTTCTGTCTGATAAGATAATTCTTCTCAATAAGCGGATTTTATGTTTGAGTGTTTTACTTGTTTTAAAGGTTTTGGTCTTAAATCATCTCAGTAAGATATTACAGTTTGTTGTTGATATTTTATGACCAACATTGAGTAAAACATGCATGAAACTAGAATATCAACTGTTGCAAAGCTGTTTCATCAACACTCACAAGTAAAACAATATTTTTTAAAGTAATAATTTCTTACTTATTGTTTATTGTTCTTCGGTCAATGGTCAACAAAGCAAACAAACAGTTGTACATTCATTGATTGAAAATAAAAAGTTGTACATTCATAGATTGAGAATAAAAAATGTTGCAGACCGAAAGGGTTTGGGCTGAAGTTAAACACTTATTGCGCCTAACCCTATAAACAATTTCCAGTACAAAATAAACTTCCGAAAATTATAAAATGTCCTTTGCACAACTTACTATAAATACACATTATAAACAACATTATAAACAACATGAACATAGTTCAATTTTATAAACAGTACAGGCATGTAAAATATCCCTGCGTACATATTAAACCTTTGCACTAATTATATATACAATATATACAAACAATTGTACTTCTATTATTATTTATATCTCATGTTTAGTTTTTCATTAACATTAATCATAGTATTAACTACAATGTTGATTCAAGAGTGATATATTTTTTCAAGACATTGGTCTTAAAATGTTTTTTAAATGTGTGAATGGAACTGGAACATTTTAAGGAATCATCCAAGTTGTTCCACAGTTGAACTCCTCTAACAGAAACACATCTACTTTTTAAGCTTGTTCTTATTTTTGCTTTCTGAAAGAAAGCGGAATCTCTGAGGTCATAGGGATTCTCTTTGTGTTTAAATCTCACTTGTAAACACCCAGGCAGCATGTGGTTATGAGCTTTGAAAGCCACAATAGTAGTATTGAGGTCAACAAGATCATGCAGTTTTAATGTTTTTGATTTAATGAACAGAGCATTGGTATGGACATGATAATTCACATAATTTACTTAAATACTTAAGGCATGAAAAAAAAAATTATGATGTCGGGCGCATATTATTATGTCAAGATAATGGCACTAGCATTTACTTAATTTAAGAATATTTTTCAACATATTGAGCAAAAAGGTCTCTTTTTTTTTAACCATGAAAAGTGCAATTGTTATTAGTGAGAATATACTTTTTTAAAGGTATTTTGGGGTTCATTGAGGTTAGCTAATTGCACTTGTTTTGGAAAGTCTTGACAAGCCAAATTTTCTTGTTCTCTTGGCAGATAATTTTGATTAGTTAAAAAAAAATACCCCTCATTTTTGTATTTTTTTTCTTGTTTTTGAACACTGACGTTTTGCAGTGCTCACAGCAAGTCCTGGTTGGGATGAAGGTTAGAATATTGCTTTCATGGCATCTCTCTGGGTAATCTAGTTTCCTCCTACACTGTTGTAAAAATCTCAAGTTAATTGAAAGCACAGAAATGAACTGTAGGTGTTAATTAGGGCTGTCTTCAAAGATTCAAAGCTTCTGATATTAAACCTCCCTAACCCCTCTTTGGGAGGAAGGTGAGTTAATGGGGACCTACAATGCAAAAGCAAATGTTCTTACCTATTGCTACCTGTTTTTGTGTATTTGGAATCTGCATAGGTTGTGAAAATTGGAAATCAAACCATAGAGGCATGGCGGTAATATTTACAAAACAGTCTTGCCTTCCTTCACACTTTCTCCCAACAAGCCGTTTAGAATTTACTCCATTAATGACGTTTTTCCTTAGTTGGATGTCAGTGGATATCTCCATATATTGTTGAAATGCACCTAAAATGCTTTGCGCGGGTTTGCCATCCTCCACGCTGTAGAGAATAAGCTTTTTTTTTTTTGCTATCCTCTTGTTGTGGGGCAGACTTGCTCGTACATGTAATGCGAGGCAAGGCAAGTCGATTTATAGATCACAATTCATATACACAGCAATTCAAAGTGCTTAACATAAAAATAAAAATAATGATAATTCAAAATAAAGTCATAAAACAATCATTAAAAAATAAAAAAATCAAAGAGTGTCAATTAAAAAAGCATTCAGTGTCATATGCAGAACAGTTGTCAGCATTTTCCGTTTTTTCGACTGTTTTCCGTACCTTGGAGACATTATGCCTCATTGGTGTGTTGTCGGAGGGTGTAACAACACTAACAGCGACGGATTCAAGTTGCACCACTGGCCCAAAGATGCGAAAGTGGCAAAAAATTGGACGCACATTTTACTGACGACAGCTATGCTATGATGGCAAGAGTTTGTGGATATCTTGCAACACTCAAAGCAGATGCATTTCCAACGATTAAGTCAAAGAAATCACAAAGGTGAGTTTTGTTGATGTTATGAGTTATGTGCTAATCAGACATATTTGGTCACGGCATGACTGCAAGCTAATCATTGCTAACATTCTATTTAGGCTAGCTGTATTGCATCATTATGCCTCATTTGTAGCTATATTTGCATCCAGCCTTTCCCTCCACGCACATTTAATGCCAAACAAACACTTTCCAATCAACGGATTCAAGTTGCACCAGTGGTCAAAAGATGCAATCGTTGGTTAGAAGGCGATCACCGAATTCGTCCTCGTTGCCGCTGTCTGTCGTGATATGGCTCCATAGCTTCAGTTTCTTCTTCAATTTCGTTTTCGCTATCTGCCTCCACACTCCTACCATCCGTTTCAATACATGCGTAATCTGTTGAATCACTTACGGCGCTGAAATCCGAGTCTGAATCAGAGCTACTACGCTATACCTTTCTGTGCTATCCGCCATATTTGGTTTTGTTGGCTTCACGCATTGACGTCACAGGACATTAGACGGGTTGCTATAACGACGGTTAAAATCAGGCACTTTGAAGTCGTTTTTCGGGATATTGCGTGATGGGTAAAATTTTGAGAAAAACTTTGAAAAATAAAATAAGCCCCTGGGAACTGATTTTTATTGGTTTTAACCCTTCTGAAATTGTGGTAATGTTCCCCTTTAAAAAAAAAACAATAATGCCAATTTTTGTCCGCTTTATTTAGAAATACATCGAAATAAACTTTTGTACCGGTACCAAATATTGGTATCGGGACAACCCTACAGCAGACTGACTCACTATGGAAGCGCTAAAAACTAATACATGAATGACGGGGAGAAGATGATGTCGAAGGGGAGCCATGTTAACAAGACCGCCCACAAAACGGTGCATCCTATAAGAGACACTCAAAAATAAGTTTTAAAACGCTCTGTAAAACACAATCCATGCAAAATTTTGACCAAAGAACCACCAATACATGTTATGTCGACCACAAGGAAGTGTTTAAAAATTATATTAGATTATTAGATATCAATATTACATATTAGATATTAAATTGTATTATATTAGGGATGGCGTGGCGCAGTGGGAAAAGTGGCCGTGCGCAACCCAAGGGTCCCTGGTTCAATCCCCACCTAGTACCAACCTCGTCACATCCGTTGTGTCCTGAGCAAGACACTTCACACTTGCTCCTGATGGGTGCTTGTTAGCGCCTTGCATGGCAGCTCCCTCCATCAGTGTGTGAATGTGTGTGTGAATGGGTAAATGTGGAAGTAGTGTCAAAGCGCTTTGAGTACCTTGGAGATAGAAAAGCGCTATACAAGTACAACCCATTTATTTATTTATTTATATTACCCTATTAATCATTTGCTGAGGCCCCTTGCGCACAGCAAGTTTTTTGGATGGATAGATTAATTGCGTTCATCATGTCGTTAAATATTAGTGGTCACAAATGAGTGATCGCTTCTTTTGGTTGCTGCTTCCTGGTGTTTTGATTGATTGCTTGAAACTTTTATTAGTGGATTGCACAGTATAGTACAAATTCCGTATAATTGTCCACTAAATGGTAACACCCAAATAAGTTTTTCAACTTGTTTAAGTCGGGGTCCACATTAATCAATTCATGGTAATGTGACGTCACATCTTCAAAAACAGCTGTCTTGTTTTGGTCTCCCACATCTCTCAATGTATGAAGTATATTTCAAAAATTACAAGAATATGTTTCTGATAGTGTTGGAAGCATGCTGTTGGCCCGGTTGGAACTGGACACTGCGCGGGCCAGAACGCGCTGCCTAGCCCTAGAAGTGTTCCTTTTGCGAAGGTAATGATCCTTCCGCTGGTTGACTTACGGAAACTTTGTTACGACTTTTACTTCCTCTATTTCGTCAAGTTTACTGCTGTGCCAGAGCGAGAACCCCACAAACCAGTTTAGCCTTTTTTTTTTTAGTTTAAAAAAGTGTTTTGTTTTGTTCACTTTAATGGAAGACTGTATTAATTTTGTGAATATTCATGTATTTTAGTGCCTTATCTGTTTATTTCTCTTAAAAAACACCATCGATTTAACAGATCGTTGATTATGGAAACATTTTTGATTAGGTGACAGGTGAGATAGACTACGGCAGTGGTTCTCAACTTTTTTTCAGTGATGTACCCCCTGGGAACATGTTTTTAATTCAAGTAGCCCCTAATCAAAGCAAATAATTTTTGGTTGAAAAAAAAGAGATAAAGAAGTAAAATACAGCACTATGTCATCAGTTTCTGATTTATTAAATTGTATAACAGTGCAAAATATTGCTCATTTGTAGTGGTCTTTATTGAACTTTTTGGAAAAAAAGATATAAAAATAACTAAAAACTTTTTGAATAATAAACAAGTGATTCAATCTACACATAGAAGTAATCATCAACTTAAAGTGCCCTCTTTGGGGATTGTAATAGAGATCCATCTGGATTCATGAACTTCATTCTATACATTTCTTCACAAAAAAATAAATCTTTAACATCAATATTTATGGAACATGTCCACAAAAAATCTAGCTGTCAACACTGAATATTGCATTGTTGCATTTCTTTTTCACAGTTTATGAACTTACATTCACATTTTGTTGAAGTATTATTCAATAAATATATTTAAAAAGGATTTCTGAATTGTTGCTATTTTTAGAATATTTTTGAAAAATCTCACGTACACCTTGGCATATGTTCAAGTACCCCAGGGGTACGCGTACCCCCATTTCAGAACCACTGGACTACGGCACCCCCCGCTACACCAAGAGGGACAAGCGGTAGAAAATACATGGATAGATGGATGGAGATTTGACTATGAAAATTCCCAAAGACAGCCCGAGTATAAATGTGATCGTATGCCTTATTTGTCAGTCCTGTGATTAACTGGTTATCAGTCCAGGATTTAGCCACCTCTCAGCTGGGATAGGCTTCAGTTTCCTTGAACAGGATAAGGACTGTAGAATTGGGATACAGAATGTACAGATGAATGGATGGATGGAGCATCTCCAACGAGTGCTATGTAACATTCATTCCCTTCTTCAACAGTGGATTTGGCAAGCAGCCCTAGTGTCAGCATTTTTGGTTTCTGTTCCAAGGTCAAATCCAGATTTAGCTACTATTTTACCACTAAAAATACCGCAACATGTAACTGGAGAGACCCAAGTGTAATTCTCTTGACTACCATAGAGATATATGAAGGGGGAATGAGTAAGCAAACCCTCCTCACCTTTATTCATGGCTGAACAATAAAAGCAATAGAAAAGCAAGTCAGCAGGTCTACATCCTGTGGACCGTTTGCATTCAATGGGTCTACCAATCTATTATGTAGCCTTTTTTTTAGCGTTGTGGATCACTGTATTGCTGGATGGTGATCGGTGATGAGGAAAAGACATAATAATTAGTGCCCAAGACAGCATGTGTAACATTTCAAATCACATTTGCTTGGGGCTTTGCACATTATTCAATCCATTTTCAGAAACACATGATGAAAATTGCAATCTTGGAGATCATCACAGGTCATGGCCATGGCTAAAGGGTTATGGAGCTGGATTGGCAGCCGAGAAAGCAGCAGAACATTGATTTACGAACTTAATTGGTTCTTGAAAGGAGTTGGTAAATAAAAAAAACTTGTATAATGAAGCAATTTTCTTCATAAGAAACAATATAAACATGAATAATGTATTCTAGCCTGGATGAAAGTCCATATTTTAGTAAAAGGTTGTGCACTTTGAGCACACTATAAATCGCTATACAGTCCAGTAGGTTGTGAGTTCAAACCCCGGACTATAAAAATAGGATCCATTATGTCTCTGCTTGGCACTCAGCATCAAGGGATGGAATTGGGGGTTAAATCACCAAAAATGATTCCCGGACGCGGCCACCACTGCTGCCCACTGCTTCCCTCACCTCCCAGGGGGTGATCAAGGGTGATGGGTCAAGTGTAGAGAATGATTTCGCCACACTTAGTGTGTGTCTGACAATCATTGGTACTTTAACTTTAACTTTATATCAAACAAACACAACAAGAGGGTGATAGATTAACTTTATATTTTATAACAAAGTCAAACCAACAACTAGCTGCATTATTCTCATGACAGTATATGCAGTTGCCCTGCTTACACAGGTTTGCACGTGTTTTACCTTGAGTAAATCAGGCCCTTTGTGTTCACTACTGTAATGAGATTACTGTTACGATCCGCTGCCCGGATCATATTTTTGATTTCGATTTTTGAGACTTTTTGTGTTTTCTGTTTGTTTTGGACACATTCGTTTCCCGTTTGTGCGCCTCTGTTTGTTTCCATGGTAACTCATTATTTTCACCTGCCGCCTGTTCCGAACGTGCACCTGTGTTGTGATTACTGTCTTTATTTAAAGGCCTACTGAAATGAGATGTTCTTATTTAAACGGGGATAGCAGGTCCATTCTATGTGTCATACTTGATCATTTCATGATATTGCCATATTTCTTCTGAAAGGATTTAGTAGAGAACGTCCACGATAAAGTTCGCAACTGGAGAAAAGCCCTGCCTTTACCGGAAGTCGCAGAAGATGACGTCACATGTTGAGGGCTCCTCATATATTCACATTGATTTTAATGGGAGCCTCCAACAAAAACAGCTATTCGGACCGAGAAAACGACAATTTCCCCATTAATTTGAGCGAGGATGAAAGATTCGTGTTTGAGGATATTGATAGCAACGGGCTAGAAGAAGAAAAAAAAAAGGCGATTGCAATCGCGTTGCATTGAGACGGATTCATATGTTTTTAGAGACCTTTACCAGGATAATTCTGGGAAATCCCTTATCTTTCTATTGTGTTGCTAGTGTTTTAGTGAGTTTAACGGTACCTGATAGTCGGAAGTGTACGTCCACTGCCGGGTGTTGACGCGAAGTGTCTCGGGGAAGTCGACGGCAGCTGTACGGGATGCGCAAGCTCAGCTGATATCTGGTAATTGGCGACTTTTTAACCACAATTTTCTCACCGAAACCTGCTGGTTGACAAGTGGTCAGGATCCATGTCCACTGTGATCCATAGTAAAGTTTCAACTCTGTGAATTTTAAACAAGGAATCACTGTGTGTTTGTGTGGCTAAAGGCTAAAGCTTCCCAACTCCATTTTTGTACTTTGACTTCTCCAATATTAATAGAACAAATTGCAAAAGAATAAGCAACACAGATCTCCAAAATACTGTGTAATTATGCCGTTAAGGCAGACGACTTTTAGCTGTGTGTGTGTGCAGCGCTCATATTCATAACAGCCCGTGACGTCACGCGTACACGTCATCATTACACGACGTTTTCAAGAAAAAAGTCCCGGGAAATTTAAAATTGCAATTTAGTAAACTAAAAAGGCCGTATTGGCATGTGTTGCAATGTTAATATTTCATCATTGATATACAAACTATCAGACTGCGTGGTCGGTAGTAGTGGGTTTCAGTAGGCCTTTAAGCCTGCCTTCTCCGTTCATTCAGTCTTGCTTCCTACTTTGCTACACGCGGCAAGTGACGACTTCTGTTCCCGGTTCTGTTTAAGCTAGCTTCCATGCTAAGCCCTATTTGTTTTCTAGCTCCCATGCTAGTTCTGTTAGTTTTGTCAAAGTCTGTTTTATTTCTTAATAAATATTTTTTCCTACCTACACGCTGTGTCCAAAGCCTGACTGCATCCTAGGGAGAACGAAACCCGCATCACCATGCGACCAACGTGTCACAATTACATATTACGTGTTTGTGTACAAGCATCATAATCATACCAAGAAAGATTATTCACTAACTTACAGTCGCAAAAAGTTAGCTTCATGTGAAATCCACATGTTAGTTTATCCGCAGCGTCGACATGATTGAATGTGAGGCTCTTCATCAATATTCCAGCAGGATATCAAACCCCTAAAAAGTAGGTTGAGACCATTTCTCTGACATGCAACGCTGCTTGGCGCACAGAGTTGAACGCCACCCTGCAGTCGAAGAGTCATACAAATTCTGATAGTCACTCCAAAGCTGGATTATGTTTGACTGTCTTGTATCTCCAAAATATTATTGGACCACAAGCCTTAAATTATCCCACATTGCATGTCTAAACTTAACTCACATAATTTAAAGCTACTTCTGTCTGTCTCTATGAGGGAGGAAATCCCTCTGAATCGCAGCCTCCCCTCTGTCCTTCCTCTGTTCTTCATTCCACCCTCTGAGCCTTATCTGTATGTTTGCCGAGGCAGAGCCAAATGTTTATGACAGATGAGATGGGAGAGGGAAGTGATGTCATCCCAGTTCTATCTGTATCTCTAATATAGCAGATCCCGCCTGGGTATCAACACTGAACAGCCGGAGGGCCCCGCGCTGTTGATGGGTGCTTGAGTAGGAGCGGCACCCAAGGTCTCCCATAGGAGCCGTGGAGGCGAAACAGTAAAAGTTAGCCAGCCGTTATAGGCTTAAAACATCAGCACCTGTCCTCACACCACGGTTACACAATATAGATTGTTAGACTCAAGTGTTTTTTTCACTTTCGCAGGAAGAGGAGGTGACTGTGATTTAATTGCGAGTTACAGTTTTTCTGCAGCCTTGAGACTGTTTATATTTTTCTTACAAATCCACGGTGGTAATATTTAAAGAGTTTATACATCAGACCTTTTATTTCCCAGTGCCTTTCATCTTCTACAATCCTCCATTCACTCATCTGTCTATCCATCCGTCTTCCTCTGGGAGAAGTGTTTTGGTTTGGTAGCAGTATATGTCAGGCACCGCAGTACAAAGGTATTTTCACACCTCCACTGGGATTACTTGCAGGCCCTAGCATTATTGCTGCTCTTGTGATGTGTTATTTTTTGCCGTCGGGAAGATTGACCCCCGAGTTCAGGAGGAAAAACCTGCCACTATATGGCATACTTAACTGCAAAGAGCCTAGCTCATTATCCACTCCATTGTCTAGTGATCAAATACCTGAACGGGTGAAAAATATATAATTGATGTCAGTTTGTCATAATGTTTTGATAAAGTGACGGTTGGCAGTCACCGGATGGACAGATAATAATACTGCTGTAATACTGCAGATAGAGAATGCATTGTTGTGTCAATGAGGAGAACTTGATAAAAAATAAAAAAAATCTTCTCATTATTTTTCCAGTTGTTGTTTTTTTTCTGCGCCAAATAGCAGCTGCATTCATCATTATTTTAAAATCAATCAGAGAACAAACTGTGACATTTGTTTGTTAAGGGTGCACTTTTTTTTCCTATCTACTCAAAACATATTTGTGAAAAGTTTTGAGTCTTTTTGCAGAAAGATGTCCAGCGCAGCAATTATCCCTGCCTTTGGCTCTAAGACAGTGTTTGTCAACCACAGGGACAGGGCCCGTTATTGGGCCGCAAGCGCCTCCAGAGCAGTGGTTCTCAACCTTTTTTTCAGTGATGTACCCCCTGTGGACATTTTTTTAAATTCAAGTACCCCCTAATCAGAACAAAGCATTTTTGGTTGAAAAAAAGAGATAAATAAGTAAAATACATCACTATGTCATCAGTTTCTGATTTATTAAATTGTATAACAGTGCAAAATATTGATCATTTGTAATGGTCTTTCTTGAACTATTTGGAAACAAATATATAAAAATAACCCAAAAATTATTGAAAAATTTACAAGTGATTCAATTATAAATAAAGATTTCCACACATAGAAGTAATCATCAACTTAAAGTGCCCTCTATTAGACATTCATCTGGATTCATGAACTTCATTCTAAACATTTCTTCACCAAAAAAGAAATCTTTAACATCAATATTTATGGAACATGTCCACAAACAAATCTAGCTGTCAACACTGAATATTGCATTGTTGCATTTCTTTTCACAGTTTATGAACTTACAATTATATTTTGTATATATATATATTTTTTATATAAATATATATTTATAAAGGATTCATGAATTGTTGCTATTTTTAGAATATTTTTAAAAAAATCTCACGTACCCCTTCCTTGGCATACCTTCAAGTACCCCCAGGGGTACGCGTACCCCCATTTGAGAACCACTGTCCTACATGGCCTCCAAAAAATATCTGTTTCTCGGTGTGGTCTATATGGGCTGCAGGAGTACTCGGTTTTAATACTCTTTACCACCACTTGTGGCAGTAATGGCAATATCAAACAAACAGGAAAAAGTCTGGAACGAAAGTTAGAGAAGTTTCCAAAGCACAAAAAATATAACTGGGGTGGTGAATGTGTATTTTCATTTGCTCTTTTATTTTATTGACAGTATATAAACATATTCATTAATAATTTAGGCAATTTTCAGCACAACATGGTTGTATGTACAGACCATTGTGGTGCCATTCCCTGTCCGGGCCGCCAGTTAAACAGTCCTGCTTTCGGGAGTTCAAATATATCCCGACTTGTGTCCCAGTTCCTGCCGCTGAAAAACATCCCCAGAGCATGATGCTGCCTCCACATTGCTTTATTGTAGGGATGGTATTGGCCTGGTGATGAGTGGTGGCGTGTTTCCTCCAAACATGATGCCTTGCATTGACGGCAAAGAGTTCAAGCTTTGTCTCATCAGACCAGAGAATCTTTCGGGTGCATGTTGGAAAACTTCCTTCTGGCCACTCTACCATACAGGCCTGATAGGTGGCTTGCTGCAGAGAGATTCTCCACAAAAGAATGTTGTCTCTCTGACAGAAATTCCATTGGGTTCTCGGTCCCTTGCCTGACTAGATAAACTAAGACCCTGTTTACACATAAGATTATCCAGGGTGAAACACACCTAACCTTATCCATGTCCACACACAACAATGCCACCGTTTAAGACCCCCGCCCTCCTCCATCCGCCAGCGCAACGCGACTTAATACGCATGTGCGGAAAATGCGCACGTCATAGTCATCTCCAGTGTTGCTTTGTGTGCAAGTTCTTAAACTTAATTTATCTGACCAATATCCAGTGTCGTGGTATTTCAATTACCGGAATCCAGTGTGCTGTGGGGCCCTATTGTAGTGAATCACACTTGAGCCATCATCCATCCATCCATCCATCTTCTTCCGCTTATCCGAGGTCGGGTTGCGGTGGAAGCAACCTAAGCAGAGAAGCCCAGACTTCCTTCTCCTCAGCCACTTCGTGTAGCTCTTCCCGGGGGATCCCGAGGTGTTCCAAGGCCAGCCGGGAAACATAGTCTTCCCAACGTGTCCTGGGTCTTCCCCGTGGCCTCCTACCGGTTGGACTTGCCCTATAAACACCTCCCTAGGGAGGCATTCGGGTGGCATCCTGACCATATGCCCGAACCACCTCATCTGGCTCCTCTCAATGTGGAGGAGCAGCGGCTTTACTTTGAGTTCCTCCCGGATGACTGAGCTTCTCACCCTATCTCTAAGGGAGAGCCCCGCCCCACGGCGGAGGAAACTCATTTCGGCAGCTTGTACCAGTGATCTTGTCCTTTCGGTCATGACCCAAAGCTCATGACCATAGGTGAGGATGGGAACGTAGATCGACCGGTAAATTGAGAGCTTTGCCTTCCGGCTCAGCTGAGCCATCATAAATTAATCAAATCTTTATTAGACACGTAAACAATGTGATAAAAAACATTTTGCATCAATCAAGCTAGGGATCCAGATATGTGGACAGGAGATTCCTCACTCCTTTGCCTTCACCTTCATTGTCCATTCGTTTTTGGTAAGTTCCTAGAGATGGTGAGTTTGTCGAGTCCACGACATACACAATAACTGATACAGTCTGCTTTGCAAGTCCAAAAGCATTTGGCATTTTCCGTAGTTAGTCTTCACTCGACAGCCAGGTAATACAAAGCATTCGCTACCTTTTTTTAGCCCATCCGCGCGAGCTCAAATGGACAAAGTTTTTCGCTAAGTAAATTCACAGCTGAACTGGACATTGGAAAGTTCTCTTGCCGTCTGAGAAGTGTTGTTGCGTTTTGGACGCATATTGATGCGCGAGTTGTCACCCCCAGATGCTACAGGACTTGGAGCAGGCAGGATTGAAGGTAGGAACTTGTTTAGTATATAAAATATAACAAAAGAACACATGTACAAAAAGGCAAAAAAAACATTGTGCCTACGCACGGAAGCTAAATGCTAATAGTTAGCAAGAGTCGAGTTCAAGAAGTCCAAAGTGGTGCGTGCCGAGGGCGCAGAAGCTAAGATGTAATTTACCAAGGTAATACAAAACCGTGTAACCAACGCAACTGTTGCATAGAGCAAACAAAAGATCTAGACTGAACTCAGGTAGCAGGCGGGCTGAAATACTAAAATAACAATCCAAAACAGGTGTGCGTCAGGCGCCAGTGCAGGTGAAACAAATGAAGTAGCTATGGTGATGAATACAAAACAAGTAAGTGCGCATGACTCAGGGAACGGAAAGAGTCCAAACATAATCAAAAGACAAAAAAGGGACTCAAACATAGATTAAAGATGTGATCCGGAAACCGGATCACAACAGTTGTATCCCAAATAGCTGCAATCGCTTTCTCTTAAGGTATTCATATGTGATTCCCACAAGCGTCTGTACATGTAGAAGAAGGAGAAACAGAGTTTCAGTGTTTACCTCTGAGTTACGAAACTGTTTTATTATGAAGCTGGCTGTGGCGCGTTCTTTCTGACGTCACTTCCTGTGTGGGCGCGGTCTTTCTGGCATCACTTCCTCTCTGAACTCACTTTGTAAACAATCAATTAGTCCATACAAAGCTAAGTGCTTGAGATTCAAGAATTACACGGCTGACTTACTTGTGTAAAAAATTTTCCGAGGAGGGAGACCTTAAACGCTGGTTTAGTGTGACTGAAACGGTTTTTGTTTGTGGATTGATTGAAACTTTTATTAGTAGATTGCACAGTACAGTACATATTCCGTACAATTGACCACTAAATGGTAACACCCCAATAAGTTTTTCAACTTGTTAAAGTCAGGGTCCACATTAATGGTACAATTATAAACTATCATCATAATACAGTCATCACACAAGTTAATCATCACAGTTTATACATTGAATTATTTACATTATTTACAATGGGGGGGTGGGTTTGGTTGATATCAGCTCTTTAGTCATCAACAATTGCATCAACTTAGAAATGGACATTGAAACAGTGTAGGTCTGACTTCGTAGGATATGTACAACAAGTAGTGGACATAGAGAGATCAGAAAGCAGAATATCAAGTATATACATTTGATTATTTACAATCCGGGGAGATGGGATGTGAAGGGGGGAGGGTTTTAGTCAAGGGTTGAAGTTGCCTGGAGGTGTTCTTTTAGTTCAGTTTTAAAGGAGGCTAGAGATACACTTTCTTTTACACCTGTTGGGAGTGTATTCCACATTGATGTGGCATAGAAGGATAATGAGTTAAGACCTATGTTGGATCGGAAACTTGGTTTAACGTGGTTTGTGGAGCTCCCCCTGGTGTTGTGGTCATGGCAGTTTAGGCTAAATAATACGGTGTTTAGGATAAATAATTATTTGTTTAAGGGTTGAAACGACTTAATGTAGACATGGCCGAAGAAGAATGCAGCAATGTACAGAGACAGCCTGGATAAAAACCAACACTTCCCATCCAACCTGATGGAGCTTGAGAGGTTCTCAAAAGAGGAATGGGCAAAGAAGAATAGGCGAACCTGCCAAAAGATAGCAGTGCCAAGCTTGTGGCATCGTATTCAAAAAGACTTGAGGCAAGAATTAGTAATCTAGCTCCAATCTATCTTGCTGATTGTATTGCATCCTTTGTTCCGTCTAGAAACCGAAAAATTCTGGTTTATTAGTGATTCTCAGAGCCCAAAAGTCTGCCGGCTATAGAACGTTTTCTATTCGGGCCCCAGTACTCTGGAATGTCCTACCGGTAACATTTAGAGACCCTACCTCAGCAGAAGCATTTAAGTCCCAATTTAAAACTCAGTTACCCCTGACTTTATATAGACCCAATTTTTAGACTCTTTTCTGCTTGTGGAGAGGTTTTTGGGTGGCCATTGATCAGTTTCCACGGAGGTTACGCTAGCTGTTCCAAGTCTGGACCCAGGTTGCACCACTCCTCTGTGCATCAGTTGGTGACGTCTCTGCGCTGCTGACTTGTCTACATGCAAAAAAGGATCCCCCCTGGTCACCTCCCTATGGACTGGACTCTCAAATGACTAACTGTATCCACTCGGCATCCATTGCACTGGTCACTTTGATTGTCACTTTGCTTACATAGGATAGTTCTTTCTTGCCCTGATGTGGGATCAGATCCGAGGATAATAATAAATCAACTTGTTGTTTCAAGTTTGAGTTCAGTTTTTTATGTAGGTTGTTTTAAAAGCACTGAGCTGGATTACTGTTCAATTTCGTTGTTTGCATGCAATGACAATAAAGGCAGGGATGGAAATTTTCCGCGGAATTCCGCCGCTGTTGTATCGAAATCTGTTACCCATCGGAATTTGTAACTCCAGGGGGCGATGTTCTCATGGCATTTGTTTGATGGTTAACCAGCAAGCAAAGAGTAGGAGAAGAAGAACGCTTGCGTAAATGGTGTAAACCAGGGGTGTCAAACTCAAATATAGAGTGGGCCAAAATTTTAAACTGAACAAAGCCGTGGGCCAAGGTTAAACAAATTAAACTTTTAATAGGGACCCAAACAAGTTTTGCATTGAATATTGAACAGGCAAGGCTTATATAACTTTATAGTGACATGCAAAATTGAGTTTCAACTAATAATAACAATATTTAAAAAATATCAATGGCATAACAAATACTATTTAAATACAAATTGAATGCCTCTTTTTTATTTGCAGCCTTCTGAGGTAAATATCAAAATAAACTTTTTCCAAAGGCCAATAATAAATTTGAAAGTAAAATAACAATAAGGAATGAATCAAACATTCAAGCCTTGAAGTAGTAGGAGAAAGTGAATGAATAAAACGTTAATTATTGCTCAGTTTGCTACACTGATTTGCTTAAACAACACTTATACAACCTAATAGTGCAAAATCAACTTTCAAAAAACAAACGAAAAAACATTACAGAAATAAAATTTAAATAAAAAATGTAATGCCTCTTTTCTATTTGCAGCCTTGTAATGTAAATATCAACATTGACTTTTTCCACTAGCTAATAAATTTGATAATAAAATAATGAGGTGGTCGGGGTTGGGGGGTGGCGGGGTTTGGTGGTAGCGGGGGTGGATATTGTAGCGTCCCGGAAGAGTTTGTGCTGCAAGGGGTTCTGGGTATTTGTTTTGTTGTGTTCATGTCATGTATCGGTTCAGTTGTTCTCCCGAATTGTGTTTGTCATTCTTGTTTGGTGTGGCTTCACAGTGTGGCGTATATTTATAACAGTGTTAAAGTTGTTTATACGGCCACCCTCAGTGTGACCTGTATGGCTGTTGATCAAATATGCCTTGCATTCACTTGTGTGTGTGTACAAGCCGCATATATTATGTGACTTAGCCGGCACGCTGTATGTATAGAGGAAAAGCGGATGTAACGACAGGTTGTGGAGAACGCTAAAGGCAGTGCCTTTAAGGCACGACCCCGATATTGTTGTCCGGGGAGAAATCCGGGAGAATGGTTGCCTCGGGAGATTTTCGGGAGGGGCACTGAACTTCGGGAGTCTCCCGGGAAAATCAGGAGGGTTGGCAAGTATGAGTAAAAGCGGTGAATGCGGTGTTACAGCGGCACTGCCGCTGTATAATCCTGGCGGGCCAGCTCTAATGTTAATTTGATATTGCCTCAAAGGCCAAATGAAATTACACGGCGGGCCAAATTTGGCCCGCGGTCCAGAGTTTGACACCCATGGCGTAAACTATCCTTAATGCTGAAACGTCAGTTGTCAGAATTTCAGCATTAATAAATTACACATATTCTTTAAATCAATGACTTACTTTCATTATAGTATGAGTCCATTTTATCACCTGTTGATTCTCTCTCACACACATACATTTTCCAATATAGTTTATGCCATTTAAGGATAGTTTACACCATGGGTGTCAAACTCTGGCCCGCGGGCCAAATTTGGCCCACCGTGTAATTTCACTTGGCCCTACAGGCAATATCAAATTAACATTAGAGCTGGCCCGCCGCTGTAATGCCGCATTCACCGCTAACACTCTTACTTGCCAACCCACTCGATTTTCCCGGGAGATTCCCGAAGTTCAGTGCCCCTCCCGAATTTCATCCCGAACAACAATATTTGGGGTGGGCTTTAAATGCACCGCCTTTGGCGTTCTCTTCAACCTGTCTCCACGTCCGCTTTTCCTCTATACAAACAGCGTGCCGGCCCATTCACATAATGTATGCGGCTTATACACACACACAAGTGAATGCTAGGCATACAGGTCACACTGAGGGTGGCCGTATGAATAACTTTAACACTATTACAAATATGTGCCACACTGTGAACCCACCGCAAACAAGAATGACACATTTCGGGAGAACATCCGCACCGTAACACAACATAAACACAACAGAACAAATACCCAGAACTTCTTGCAGCACTAACTCTTCCGGGACGCTACAATATACACCCTCCCGCTATCACCAAACCCCGTCCACCTCAACCCCACCGCCGAAAAGAGGCATTCAATTTTTATTTAAATTTTATTGATATGCGATGGATATTTTTTAATTATTATTATTTGAATCTCGATTTTGCATGTCACTATAAAGTTATATAAGCCTTGCTTGTTCAATATTCAATGCAAAACTTGTTTGGGTCCCTACTAAAAGGTTAATTTGTTCAACCTCGGCCCGCGGCTTTGTTCGGTTATAAATTTTGGCCCACTCAGTATTTGAGTTTGACACCCCTGGTTTACACCATTTACGCAAGCATTCTTCTTCTCCTCCTCTTTTGCCTTGCCGTTTAACCATCAAACAAACGCCATGGGAACATCGCCCCCTGGAGTTACAAATTCCGATGGGTAACAGATTTCGGTACAAGACTTGATCCTCAATTATAGTGAGCGTTTCTGAACTCGTATTCTGTTTATACTGGTTGTGTTTATCTGCGACTAATCTGGAAAGAAAACACAGTAGCTCTCAATTAACACGTTTCTTTATTGACAAAACAGTTTCAGACATGGTTAAGCTTATTCTAGATAGGAATGCTTCATTAGCTAAAGATATCGTTAAGGGCGTGAGAAACAAGTGGAACTGGGCATGGCTTGATATATATATCAAACTGAAGGTGAAGATTAACAACAGTATCGTAGAAGTAGATGAACTGATCAGCGATTGCATTGCAAAGTGCGATGAACCGGGACGTGCTCAGTGCTTACATTGAATGGACATTGTGAACTATGGATCTCGGGGAATACGGCACTCTTTGACCACGGGAAATCGGGAGGGAATCTAAGTAAAGTGAGTTTAAGGAGAAGTCATTGTTCACGGGGATCTGCCTTCAAGCTGAAGTCAAACATCGTCACAAATGCAGCCTCAAATCAACTTTCGAAGCCTCCCACCTCCGACTCGGCTCCTCTCACACCAATCTACGACAAACGAGTCCATTCAGAGGTGCAATACACACATTTTTATTCTTTGAATGAATAGATTTAACATATCTTGCATGTTTAATACAGAATGAGTTAATACAGCATGATGTTTTCTTCAAAATAACAAATTGAACGTGTGAAAAGCATGTTGTTAACTAAACTTTTAAAGCATGACAAGCATGTAAGTTGTTTTGTATAATATTTTTTCAATTATTGATCGAATTTTTCAAAAAGTGATCTTTGCATCAGGGCTTCACGGTGGCAGAGGGGTTAGTGCGTCTGCCTCACAATATGAAGGTCCTGCAGTCCTGGGTTCAATCCCAGGCTTGGGATCTTTCTGTGTGGAGTTTGCATGTCCTCCCCGTGAATGCGTGGGTTTCCTCCTGGTACTCCGGCTTCCTCCCACTTCCAAAGACATGCACTTGGGGATAGATCGATTGGCAACACTAAATTGGCCCTAGTGTGTGAATGTTGTCTGTCTATCTGTGTTGGCCCTGCGATGAGGTGGCGACTTGTCCAGGGTGTTACCCCGCCTTCCGCCCGATTGTAGCTGAGATAGGCACCAGCGCCCCCCGCCATCCCAAAAAGGGAATAAGCGGTAGAAAATGGATGGATGGATGGATCTTTGCATCTTTTTGAAGAAAATGCTTCCTTTCCAAATTAAACTTTTTGTGCAATGGTTTCAAAAGTAATCAATATAATCCAATAGTGTGCAATAATTTCATATATGTGTAAACTTGTATACATAAATGTCATCACATGATACATTTTTATGAAAATATTTGCTAATATATGTGAAATTTTGGTCAGGAGACTATTGCTAGATTTTGACTCAAAATAACAGGAAATGCATCCTCACCTAACATAGATTTCAAAAAATGTTTTGCACTTGGGTGCACAAAGCGGTGTGTTAGGATTAAAAAATGTTCAGCTGATTTTGTAAATCTTCATTCCCATTCCTGTAAAGGTATTCTGATTCCGAGTTCAACATTTTGGGAGAAACCAACATTTTTACAGCAGATTTCTAGAAACACTAATTGTTGTCATAGAGATAAAAGTTAAATAATCTTTGACTTTGACCGACTGACAATAATTTCTGCTGGAGGTTCATCCACAAAGTATTGAGCAACGGCGGTGAACACTTCTGAGATTTTTAAAAAAAAATTTTTAATTAGCTAAATAAAAAATAAAAACTTTTCATATGTCCAGGGTGTACTCGCCTTCCGCCCGATTGTAGCTGAGATAGGCGCCAGCGACCCCAAAAAGGGAATAAGCGGTAGAAAATGGATGGATGGATGGATCTTTGCATCTTTTTGAAGAAAATGTTTCCTTTCCAAATTAAACTTTTTGTGCAATGGATTCAAAGTAATCAATGTAATCCAAAAGTGTGCAAGAATATGATATATGTGTAAACTTGTATACATAAATTTCATCACATGATACATTTTTATGAAAATATTTGCTAATATATGTGAAATTTTGGTCAGGAGAATATTGTTAGATTTTGACTCAAAATAGCAGGAAATGCATCCTAAGCTAACATAGATTTCAAATTTTTGCTGGTGGTGCATGCCCACAGCCCCCCCTAGCAGTATTGTGTACTCGGGTGCGGCCGCTGTCCGGCCTTCTGCAAAGCGGTGTTTTAGGATTAAAACATTTTCAGCTGATTTTGTAAATCTCCATTCCCATTCCTGTAGAGGTATTCTGTGTGTCATGAAAAAGGGACATTTTTGTCATGAAAAGGGGAGGTTTTTGTGGTTGGTGCACTAATTGTACGTGTATATTGTGTTTTTTATGTTGATTTAATAAAAATAAAAAAAAATATTTTTTTTTAAATAAAAATGAATAAAAAATTATTCATTTTTATTTAATTTTTATTTTTATTAATTATTTTATTTTTATTTTTATTCGTTTTTACCCGATTGGCCCGGTGGTTGGGGACCACTGGTCTAAAGAACCCCCAGAGGGGCAAGCCCCACACTAACCAATAATAAATAAATAACTTCTTACCATTACGCAACTTCTTGAACAGGTGCGGTAGAAAACGGATGGATGGAATAAAAATGCATGAGAATGTTTTATATTTTGAACGTTATTTTTAACATTGTGATTACAAGTGGAATCATTCATTACTTATCATGTTAAGCAATGTCAGTTCAGATTTATCCGAGACCCAGATGTAGTCATCAAAAGAGCCACATTTGGCTCGCGAGCCATAGGTTTCCTACCCCTGTCATAGACATTAAAAGTTAAATAATCTTTGACTTCAACTGACCGACTGACAATAATTTCTGCCAGAGGTTCATCCACAAAGTATTGAGCAACGGCAGTGAATACTTATGAGATTTTATTTAATTTTTTTTAATTAGCTAAATAAAATAAAAAAACTTTTCATATGTCCAGGGTGTACACCGCCTTCTGCCCGATTGTAGCTGAAATAGGAACCAGCGACCCCACAGGGAATAAACGGTAAAAAAAATGGATGGATGGATGGATATTATCTATATGGGGTGTTGTCTTTAGAATTTTGAGGACAAAAATAAATGTATTCCATTTTGGAATATCAATCAATCAATGTTTACTTATATAGCCCTAAATCACTAGTGTCTCAAAGGGCTGCACAAACCACGACACAAACCACTACGACATCCTCGGTAGGCCCACATAAGGGCAAGGAAAACTCACCCAGTGGGACGTCGGTGACAATGATGACTATGAGAACCTTGGAGAGGAGGAAAGCAATGGATGTCGAACGCGTCTAACATGATACTGTGAAAGTTCAATCCATAATGGATCCAACACAGTCGCGAGAGTCCCGTAAATAAAGTATTTTCGGATGCACTGTTTGTCAGTCTAGTTTGGCCAGCACAGCAGGGAGAAAGTGGACACACACACACACACACACTTGCACAAATGCACCGCATTTATTCTTTCTGCTTCGGGGGCTGCCTGTGTCTCCAGTGAAGCCAGCGTGTCAGTCTGTCGGTACATGACCAGTGCGGCTTGGAAGCAAAGAAATAAATCATGATTGTACAACAACGCATCAGCTGACTTTTTGCTGTTTTCGTGACCAGAGAGGTGAGCGGTGTACCGCTCCTCTAAAAGGCCGGTCGGCAGTGGCGCAAGGGGCGGGAGCCACCCGAGTGTGCAGCCTTGTCATAGTGCCGTATAATGGGCCTGCATCAACCCTTCCTCTAACTAGTCAGCTGGGAGGACCCCCGTCCCCCGCCCCCCCCAACTACCCATCAGCACCGCTGCCCCGCCACCTTCCACGTCTTTCATCTGCCAAGGCCCCCCAGATCGCAGGCCCATTCTCTGCCCTGCCTATCGCCCAAACTCACAGAGCCTGGCCCCAGCATGGTCTGACAGCCGCCCTCTCATCAGCCTGTCAGGACTATGCTAACAAGGCGCTATCCATCCAGCATGCCCTAGAGTGCCAGCTGTCTCTCTGTTTCCTGCCTTTTCCTCTCTTGTTCCTTCCCTCTCCTCGCCCGACTTTGCTGTGTCTCCCGACTTTCTCGCTATCTTAGTCCTCTCTGACATATAATTTTCTACCCATCTGTCTCTTGTTCTCTCTTGACTACACCTCTCTCACACTTTGGCTCAATATATTTATCTCAGCCTCCAGCCATGTGTCATGAGTTGCCATGCGGCTTCTGCCACAAATGTGCACATTTGCATCTACTAGTGCAGGGGTCACCAACGCGTTGCCCGTGGGCACCAGGTAGCCCGTAAGGACCAGATGAGTCGCCCGCTGGCCTGTTCTAAAAATAGCTCAAGTAGCAGCACTTACCAGTGAGCTGCCTCTATTTTTCAAATTGTATTTATTTACTAGCAAGCTGGTCTCGCTTTGCTCGACATTTTTAATTCTAAGAGAGAAAAAACTCAAATAGAATTTGAAAATCCAAGATAATATTTTAAAGACTTGGTCTTCACTTGTTTAAATAAATTCATTTATTTGTTTACTTTGCTTCTTATAACTTTCAGAAAGACAATTTTAGAGAAAAAATACAACCTTAAAAATGATTTTGGGATTTGTAAACACATATCAATCAATCAATCAATCAATCAATGTTTATTTATATAGCCCTTAATCACAAATGTCTCAAAGGACTGTACAAACGACTATGACTACGACATCCTCGGAAGAACCCACATAAGGGCAAGGATAATTCACACCCAGTGGGACGCCAGTGACAGTGATGACTATGAGAAACCTTGGAGAGGACCTCAAATGTGGGCAACCCTCCCCCTCTAGGGAACCGAAAGCAATGGATGTCGAGCGGGTCTAACATGATACTGTGAAAGTTCAATCCATAGTGGCTCCAACACAGCCGCGAGAGTTCAGTTCAAAGCGGATCCAAGACAGCAGCGAGAGTCCCGTCCACCGGAAACCATCCCAAGCGGAGGCGGATCAGCATCGTAGAGATGTCCCCAACCGATTCACAGGCGAGCGGTCCATCCTGGGTCCCGAAGAGCGGTCCATCCTGTGTCCCGACTCTGGACAGCCAGTACTTCATCCATGGTCATCGGACCGGACCCCCTCCGTAAGTTAGGGAGGGACAGAGGAGAAAAAGAAAAGAAGCGGCAGATCAACTGGTGTAAAAAGGGGGTCTATTTAAAGGCTAGAGTATACAAATTAGTTTTAAGGTGAGATTTAAAGGCTTCTACTGAGGTAGCATCTCAAACTGTTACCGGGAAGGCATTCCAGAGTACTGGAGCCCGAACGGAAAACGCTCTATAGCCCGCAGACTTTTTTGGGGCTTTAGGAATCACTAATAAGCCGGAGTCTTTTGAACGCAGATTTCTTGCCGGGACATATGGTACAATACAATCGGCAAGATAGGCTGGAGCTAGACCATGTAGTATTTTATACGTAAGTAGTAAAACCTTAAAGTCACATCTTAAGTGCACAGGAAGCCAGTGCAGGTGAGCCAGTATAGGCTTCTGGAAGGAAGGTAAAAAGTAAAAAGATATACCTTTTTACTTTTTACCTTTCTTCCTCTTCTTTCCTGAAAATTTTAATCAATGTTCAAGTATTTTTATTTTTTTTGCAAAGAAAAATAAATACATTTTAGTTTAATTATTTATTTTTGCTTCTGTTTTTTCGACGAAGAATATTTGTGAACTATTTCTTCAAACATATTATTAATAAAATTCAAAAAAATCATTCTGGCAAATATAGAAAATCTGTAGAATCAAATTTAAACCTTATTTCAAAGTCTTTTGAATTTCTTTAAAAAATTTTGTTCTGGAAAATCTAGAAGAAATAATGATTTGTCTTTGTTAGAAATATAGCTTGGTCCAATTTTTTATATATTCTAACAAAGTGCAGATTGGATTTTAACGTATTTAAAACATGTCATCAAAAATCTAAAATTAATCTTAATCAGGAAAAATTACTAATGATGTTCCATAAATTCTTTTTTTTTTATTTTTTCAAAATGATTCAAATTAGCTAGTTTTTCTCTTCATTTTTTTTCGGTTGAATTTAGAATTTTTAAGAGTCGAAATTGAAGATGAACTATGTTTCAAAATTAAATTTTCTTTTTTTTTTCATGTTTTCTTCTCCTTTAAATCGTTTAATTAAGTGTTTTTATTCCTTACATAAAACCTTCCGTAAAAGGAAAAAAAAATGTACGACAGAAATACCCATTTTTTTATTTATATAGATTTATTTACTAAAAATAAATTGAGCAGACCTACTATTTCTGGCAATTTATTTAAGTGTGTATCAAACTGGTAGCCCTTCGCATTAATCAGTACCCAAGAAGTATCTCTTGGTTTCAAAAAGGTTGGTGACCCCTGTACTAGTGGTTGTTGGTGTCTATTTTGCATACATCTGTTTGTGTGTGCAGGTGTTTGTCGTTCATGCCTCATGTCGTTCTGTGGCAGCGTCTTAGTCCTTGTCCATGTGTAGGAGGCTTTGCGTTAGCTGTTGCCCACGGCGACACTCGGTGTGCCCTCGCTCTCTCTTCCTGTGCCACCTACATGTTGTGAGGCACACAAGTGGCACGCCGGGCCTGACATCGGTGTGTGTCTGCACGGGCGAAAGCAGACTGGCTAATTGGAATGTTACATTACAATTAAATGTAGTCAAAGGAGGCAGACAGAAAGACTGTCTGTATGGAAATGACAGATAATTATGTTTTAGAGATGGTAGGGACAATAATGCACATGTTTTATGATTGTATGTTGACAACAGCAGGAGCTATTCATCCTAATCCGCCCTTATTTGAAATAGCCCTGCAAAAATGTTTCATTGGTTGACTTGGTCTTTTTCATCTGCCTCATCTTTCAATTTCAGTTTCCATTCATGGTACAGGGGGTCCTCGGTTTATGAACAAGTTACATTGCTACAACTGTGATGTAAGTTGACTTTCTTTGGAATAGGGCTGGGCAAAATGGCCTTTTTTTAAAGGCCTACTGAAACCCACTACTACCCACCACACAGTCTGATTGTTTATATATCAATGATGAAATATTAACATTGCAACACAACCCAATAGAGCTTTTTTAGTTTATTAAATTAAGATTTTAAATTTCCCAGGAGTTTCGTCTTAAAAACGTCGTGTAATGATAACGTGTACGCGTGACGTCACACGTTTTTAGGAATTATGAGCGCTGCACACACACACAGCTAAATGTCATCTGTTTTAACGGCATTATTATACAATATTTTGGACATATGTGTTGCTGAATCTTTTGTAATTTGTTCAGTTAATATTGGAGAAGTCACAGTAGAAAGATGGAGTTGGGAAGCTTAAGCCTTTAGCCACACGAACACACGGTGATTTCTTGTTTAAAATTCCCGGAGCTGAAACTTTACTATGGATCAGAGCACGGTCAAACGAACATGAATCAAGACGGAATGTCAACCAGCAGGTTTCGGTGAGAAAATTGTGGTTAAAAAGTCAGTTCTTACCGGAGAAAAGCTGAGCTTGTGCCGTCCATAGCTGCCGTCGACTCCCCTGAGACACTGCGCATCAACACCCGGCCGTGCACGTACATTTCTGACTATCAGGTACTATTAAACTCACTAAAACACTAGCAACACAATAGAAAGATAAGGGATTTCCCATAATTATCCTAGTAAATGTGTTTAAAAACATCACTTTTTTTTTTAACTCGTTTTTTTATTTATTTATTTATTTATTTTTCTAGTCCGTCGCTATCAATATCCTCAAACACAAATCTTTCATCCTCGCTCAAAATAATGGGGAAATGATCGTTTTCTCGGTCCGAATAGCACTTTTTGTTGGAGGCTCCCATTAAAAAGAATGTGAATATGTGAGGAGCCCCCACACTTGCGACGTCATCGTCCGCGACTTCAGGTAGAGGCAGGGCTTTTCTCTTAACACCGACAGTTGCAAACTTTATCGTGGATGTTCTCTACTAAATCCTTTCAGCAAAAATATGGCAATGTCTCGAAATGATCAAGTATGACACATAAAATGGACCTGCTATCCCCGTTTAAATAAGAATTTCAGTAGGCCTTTAATACCTCAATATTTTCAGGCCATGTCACGATACACGATATATATCTTGATATTTTGGCTTAGCCTTAATGCATATATTCACAGCAGTATGATGATTCTATGTGTCTACATTAAAACATTCTTGTTCATACTGCATTAATATATGCTCATTTTAAACTTTCATGCAGAGAGGGAAATCACAACTAAGTCAACTGACCAAAACTGTATTTATTAAACATTTATTAAGCAGTGGCACAAATATTCATCTCATTTCCAAAACAGAAAGTGCAGGATTGTCAGAGACATTTTAAAAAGAGCTATGAGGGCACTTTTGTGCATGATGTCACTAAAATGTGCACTTTTTGTACAGAACGCCACTGCAATAGTGCAAAACAAATAAAGTACACTTTTGTGCATGATGTCACACAAGATATTTCATTAACTGTCAAATAAAAATGAGCTGCATAATAGGAAATCAAATAGTGTATGTCCTTCGCTATGTGGTAAGTTCCTTCGGATGTTATCTCCTTCTGTCGTTGAATATTTTTTCATGCGGTGTTAATGTGGAAATAGTTGCCTCGACATTTTGTTGGTGTGGCACCGAACAGAGATGTTGACGTGTGGAGTTTCAAACACTCTTCATTCTGTAGCGGGCGACTTTTCAAATAATAATACATATTAGCTGCGATGAGGTGGCGACTTGTCCAGGGTGTACCCCGCCTTCCGCCCGATTGTAGCTGAGATAGGCGCCAGCGCCCCCCGCCACCCCAAAAGGGAATAAGCGGTAGAAAATGGATGGATGGATGGACTACATATTAGCAGTAATGCTACTTTTTGTAGCAACGTTTTTGCCGCATACTTGACAGATTACGGTTGTTTGTTCGACATATTTCCACTTGAAGCCAAACCAAAGCCAGATGATGGACCCCCTGCTGTTTTACTTGGGAATTAATTAATCCTTCAATTCTTACCAGATTCACACCTTTCTCTCGTGTTATATCTCGCACCACAGCTAACGTTACCCACGCCGCTACCTCTCTGCTCCGCCACAGTATGTGACGTATGTAAGAAGGTGCGCTTATTTTATGTCTCTGTGAGAAGGAGAGGCAAGAAAGAGTGAGAAGAGAATATAGTGTAATGCCCGCAGGTAAAAGCAACTGCGTGAGAACGTATATTCGAATATCACGATATAGTCATTTTCTATATCGCACATAGACGAACCTGCGCGATATCGAGTATATCGATATATCGCCCAGCCTTACTTTGGAGTTTATTCTGTGGAACCTTGATTAATAAACCCTCCTTTTTTGGATTTCCGAAAACATACTTTGGTGTACGAAAGTTGTCTCTGTTGTGCCATTTTGAGCCCGGAAGCACATCCAATGCGGCACTGCTCTCGTTAGCTGTCATTTGCGACTGATACTCTGTGTGCCTTTCTGTGTTTTTTAGCCATTTTACAGAATATTTCTAGTTTTACTGGTTCAATATGAGTCAAAAGTCTTTTAACAAAAAAACAAGGATGTCACAATCTCCGTTCAATGAATGTTCAATTTGTCATCCCCAAAGTAAGAACTGAATTGGGCAAGAAAGCATTTAGGTTTTCAGCACCAAAGGCTTGGGATAAACTACAATCCAATCTTCAACTTCAAACCCTTGTTACATTGAATGAGTTTAAAGCTTCTGTAAAAGGACTGCAGTCTACCGTGTCTCTATGCACATATGAGCAAGTTTTAATGTTGTAAATGTGATGTTTTATGTGTGTTTACTGTTTTTAATGTAACCTTGCTGCTGCCCTCTTGGCCAGGTCTCCCTTGGAAAAGAGATCTTTCATCTCAATGGGATTTCACCTGGTTAAATAAAGGCTAAATAAAATAAAAAGAAAGTAATGGACAAGCGATGTGTGGTTTGTGTGGTAGTTGCTGGATATGCTACAGCTGAATGGACAATATACTATTTAGTTGTTATAGCTGGCTTTCTTACACTTATCTTAGTCCCGTTTGCAAATATGGATTCACTTCAGTTTGTCCTTGTAGTGTTGCCGTAGTCAACGAGTAATCTTTGCAATGAAGGTGCATGTGCTGTTTTTGTATGTTGTAAAGCCCTACAAAGTGATAATATAGTAAATATTGCACTTATTAAAGGCCTACTGAAATGCGATTTTCTTATTCAAACGGGGATAGCAGGTCCATTCTATGTCATACTTGATCATTTCGCGATATCGCCATATTTTTGCTGAAAGGATTTAGTAGAGAACATGGATGATAAAGTTCGCAACTTTTGGTGCTGATAAAAAAGCCTTGCTTGTACCGGAAGTCGCAGACAATGTGCGCGTGATGTCACGAGTTGTGGAGCTCCTCACATCTGAACATTGTTTACAATCATGGCCACCAGCAGCGAGAGCGATTCGGACCAAGAAAGCGACAATTTCCCCATTAATTTGAGCGAGGATGGAAGATTCGTGGATTAGGAAAGTGAGAGTGAAGGACTAGAAAAAAAGAAAAACAAAGACTTGAGGGCAGTGGGAGCGATTCGGATAGGGAAGATGCTGTGAGAGGCGCCAGGGCAGCCGTGGGGGTGGCAGGACCACTCGGCCAGGCCCAACCGCAACAAGGGATTGAGCCATACCGCTTTGAACCAGACGCTGACGGTGACGGTCAGGAGGACGCTGCTAATATTGATGCTGGAGTAGCACACGACATAGATCGCCTTCAGAATACACAATGGTAAAAATGATCGCTGCATAATGGGTTGTACTTGTATAGCGCTTTTCTACCTTCAAGGTACTCAAAGCGCTTTGACACTACTTCCACATTTACCCATTCACACACACATTCACACACTGATGGAGGGAGCTGCCATGGAAGGCGCTAACCAGCACCCCTCAGGAGCAAGGGTGAAGTGTCTTGCTCAGGACACAACGGACGTGACGAGGTTGGTAGTAGGTGGGGATTGAACCAGGGACCCTCGGGTTGCACACGGCCACTCTACCACTGTGCCATGCCGTGTGGTCCAATCCAACCGTGTTTGCTTGACATCTCTGTTCCATAGTAAAGCTTGACTGTCATCTTTCGGGAATGTCCATCCATCCATCCATCCATCCATTTTCTACCGCTTATTCCCATTTTGGGGTCACTGGGTGCGCTGGCGCCTATCTCAGCTACAATCGGGCGGAAGGCGGGTACACCCTGGACAAGTCGCCACCCACAGAGATAGACAGACAACATTCACACTCACATTCACACACTAGGGTCAATTTTAGTGTTGCCAATCAACCTATCCCCAGGTGTATGTCTTTGGAAGTGGGAGGAAGCCGGAGTACCCGGGGGGAACCCACGCATTCACGGGGAGAACATGCAAACTCCACACAGAAGGATCTCGAGCCTGGGATTGAACTCAGTACTGCGGGACCTTCGTATTGTGAGGCAGACGCACTAACATGTAAACAATGAAATAGCGGCTGTGTTTGTGTTGCTAAAGCCGGCCGCAATACACCGCTTCCCACCTACAGCTTTCTTCTTTGATGTCTCCATTGTTCATTGAACAAATTGCAAAAGATTAACCTACATAGAAGTCCAGAATACTGTGGAATTTTGCGATGAAAACAGACGACTTAATAGCTGGGAAAGATACTGGCACAAAATTTCCTCTACAATCCGTGACGTCACACGTAGGTGTCATAATACCAAGACGTTTTCAGCAGGATTTTTCGGCGCAAAATTTAAAATTGTACTTTAGTAAACTAACCCGGCCGTATTGGTATGTCTTGCAATGTTAAGATTTCATCATTGATATACAAACTATCAGACTGCGTGGTCGGTAGTAGTGGGTTTCAGTAGGCCTTTAAACATCAGCTGTTTGATTGCAATCGGCATCTTAGTTGAAGTGTCAATTGCTAAATTTGAAAGTGTTGAAATTCTATCCATCCATCCATCCATGTATTTGGCATAGCCAACTAGAATCGGTCTAGCGCATTTCTTTTGATGCAATTATTTTATAATTATTGTTTTCTTTTATGTGTTTTAGTTATTTTGTATCTCTTACAAGTTGTATTAACATCCTTGATTTTCTGTACGTTCAGTTTTAGTGTTGTCTGTCTGCTAAGCGAGCAAGAAGAGACGTTAGCAGACACAGATATTGTTTGTATCGGAGTTCTTATATTAAGAGATTTTGGATGCAGGCCGCTATAATCCATATTAGTCAGACAGACCTAATTTTAATGTTAGCATTTGTTGAAATACAAGAATGTTGGCTCTATGATTGTTTAACTGATTGGATTAGATTCATATCCAATCCTCCAATTAAAGGCCTACTGAAATTAGATTTTTTAATTCAAACAGGGATAGCAGGTCCATTCTATGTGTCATACTTGATCATTTCGCGATATTGTCATATTTTTGCTGAAAAGATTTAGTAAAGAACATCGATGATATAGTTAGCAACTTTTGGTCGCTAATAAAAAAAACTTTGCCTGTACCGGAAGTAGCAGACGATGTGTGCGTGATGTCACGGGTTGTAGGGCTCCTCACATCCTCACATTGTTTATAATCATAGCCACCAGCAGCAATTGCAATTCGGACCGAGAAAGCGACGAGTTCCCCATTAATTTGAGCGAGGATGAAAGATTCGTGGATGAGGAAAGTTAGAGTGAAGCACTTAAAAAAAAATAAAAAAAGGTGACGGCAGTGTGAGCGATTCAGATGTTATTAGACAAATTTATTAGGATTGTTCTGGAAAATCCCTTATCTGCTTATTGTGTTAATAGTGTTTTAGTGAGATTATAAAGTCATACCTGAAAGTCGGAAGGCTGTAGTGAACGCCAGTGTCTCTGAGAGAGGCCAGCCAAGATCACAGCTGCCTTTTTGACAGCTACAGGAGGAGGTTGCATAATCCACTCAAGTCTCCGGTAAGAGGCGACTTCATATCACAATTTTCCCATCCAAAAACTTGCTGGTTGACGTAGAGAAACATGTTCGCTTGACCGCTCTGTGTTAAAGCTTCACAACAAACAAAGAAACACCGCCTGTGTTTCGGTTGCTAAAGGCAGCTGCAATCCACCGCTTTCCACCAACATCATTCTTATTTATAGTCTCCGTTATTAATTGAACAATTTGCAAAAGATTCATTAACACATATGTCCAAATTACTGTTTAATTATGCGATGAAAAGAGACGACTTTTAGCCATAAGTGGTGCTGGGCTAATATGTCCGCTACAACCCGAGACATCACAAATACGCGTCATCATTCCGCGACGTTTTCAACAAGAAACTCCGCGGGAAATTTAAAATTGTAATTTAGTAAACTAACCCGGCCGTATTGGCATGTGTTGCAATGTTAATCATTGATATATAAACTATCAGACTGCGTGGTCGGTAGTAGTGGCTGAACTGAGTTGATCGCCCTGGCAGACTGAATCTTTTTCCTCATTTAAAAGAAACTTTGTAGTTAGCATCACCATGGTACCCTTTAACTAAAGCTGAACCCTCCCGAGCTTCTGGGATGTCTGTTGTATTTACCAATCACACTGACATTTCAGTCAATTCAACTCCTATTTGAACTCATGATTAATTAAAGGCCTTGTTCTATCATGTATTCCTCTGAGTTATGAGCCTGCGTTCTTCACCTGTTCGTTAAAACCAATCCAACCCGTGGGTGAAATACAGTAGTTGATGCTGAAATGGTTCATGACATGTTACAGGTTTCCTCCACAATGCAGGGAGAGGTTTAGAAGAGTTGTATAGCGGGCCCAAAGGTTTTAAAGGCATCTTCAGAAAGATGGTCTACCAGTTAATTAGTTCCGTAGCTCACGGCATCAAAATGTAATCAAACACGATTGGTGGATCTACACCTAACATCCACTGTAATGATATCGAGTACAGGCACATATCTAGTCAATACTACTATGAATAGTACAATATTTTTTGGTATCACACCATCTTCTTTCATTTTTTTTAATTGTATATTATGTTTATAAACTCAGTAAATGTGTCCCTGGACACATGAGGACTTCAAATCTGACCAATGTATGATCCTGTAACTACTTGGTATCGAATTGATAGCCAAATTTGTGGTATCATCCAACACCAATGTAAAGTATCAAACAACAGAAGAATAAGTGATTAAAACATTTTAATAGAAGTTTAGATAGAACATGTTAAAAGAGAAAGTAAGCAGATATTAACAATAAATGAACAAGTAGATTAAGAACTAATTTTCTACCACTTGTCCTTAATAATGTTGACAAAATAATAGAATAATAAATGATACAATATGTTACTGCATATGTCAGCAGACTAATTAAGAGCCTTTGTTTGTTTACATACTAATAAAAGACAACTTGTCTTGTATGTTCTATTTTATTTAAGGACAAACTTGCAATAAGTAACTGTACCCTAAGATTTTTTGTTAAAGGGGAACATTATCACAATTTCAAAAGGGTTAAAAACAATAAAAATCAGTTCCCAGTGGCTTGTTGTATTTTTTTAATTTTTAAAAATTTTTTTACCGGTCCCCGAATATCGCTAAAAAAAAGCTTTAAAGTGCTTGATTTTCGCTATTTGCGATGCGACTATCCATTTCCCTGTGACGTCATACAGTGCTGCCAATGTAAACAAACAATGGCGAATACCACAGCAAGATATAGCGACATTAGCTCGGATTCAGACTCGGATTTCAGCGGCTTAAGCGATTCAACAGATTACGCATGTATTGAAAAGGATGGTTGGAGTATGAAAGTATTGAAGAAGAAACTGAAGCTATTGAGCGAATAGCTATTGACGCTATTCATAGCCATAGCATGGCCGAATAGCTGCGTTAGCATCGCCGGTAAAATGTGCGGACTAAACGATCAGGACTTTTGCATCTTGTGACACTGGAGCAACTTAAATCCTTCGATTGGTAAGTGTTTTTTTCGCATTAAATGTGGGTGGAAGGAAACGTAATATAGTTGCAAATGCATCTGCAGGTTATCCATACATCTCTGTACCATGTCTGCTTTAGCACCGCCGGTAAATAGCATGTTGGCATCGATTAGCGTAGCATGTTAGCATCGATTAGCTGGCAGTCAACATCAACAAAACTCACCTTTGTGAATTCGTTGAATTTATAGTTGCAAATGCATCGGCAGGTTATCCATACATCTCTGTGCCATGTCTGCTTTAGCACCACAGGTAAATAGCATGTTAGCGTCGATTAGCGTAGCATGTTAGCATCATTAGCTGGCAGTCACACCGCAACCAAATATGTCTGATTAGCACATAAGTCAACATCAACAAAACTCACCTTTGTGATTTCGTTGAGTTTATCGTTGCAAATGCATCTACAGGTTATCCATACATCTCTGTGCCATGTCTGTCATCGCCGGTCAAATGTGGAGACACTCTGGTATATTCAATGGGAGTCTGGCGGCAAACACTTTCGCATCTTCGGGCCAGTGGTGCAACTTTAATCTCTCCCTGTTAGTGTTGTTACACCCTCCGACAACACACCGACGAGGCATGATGTCTCCAACGTTCCAAAAAATTGTTAAAAAAATGGAAAATAACAGAGCTGAGACCCAATGTTTGTAATGTGTTGAAAATGAAAATGGCGGCTGTATTACCTCGGAGACGTCACGTTCTGACATCATCGCAAAAAGAGCGATAAACAGAAAGGCGTTTAATTCGCCAAAATTCACCCATTTAGAGTTCGGAATTCGCTTAAAAAAATATATGGTCTTTTTTCTGCACCATCAAGGTATATATTGACGCTTACATAGGTCTGGTGATAATGTTCCCCTTTAAAATAAAGCCAAAAATGATTTATTTTTGTGGTCTACTTTATTTAGAAAAGTACCAAAAAAGTATCAAAGTCATTTTTATACCGGTACCAAAATATTGGTATCATTACAACACTAGTCTGCAGATATTCTTCTCAACCCTCCAAGTCGTTGTATTCTCAGTGCGTTCAATCGATCACAACTGGACAGTTTGTCTTAGAAGACATTTGGCCTGTCATCCGAACAGGCTTCAGCAGTTCATTCTCACAGACTTGGATCTAGTCCGACCAATTTAATCCATAGCTTTATGACAACGTGGAATTGTTTTTAAATCGTTTAATAGTACAAAGTTTTAGCAAAGAAATGTAGCTCAGATGATACTCGTTAGTTGTGTTTTATGGTTTTATATCTACTTTGTTGTCGTACTTTCACTCATCTGTCGCTTTTTCCTGTCTACAGTCCAGATGAATGGGTCTGCAAAAACCAGTGTTCTCTCTCTGTCTTGGCTACAGTGCACTAAAAAGCTCTCAGGGCAAAACCAAAGACCTTGACTGCTTTTTGAAGCAGGCTGTCGCTGTATAATCGCTTCGCTTCTCTCACTCACACAGACACACACACACACATACACAGTGTGAGAGGGAGGCAGCCCCTCATTACCGGGCTGAGCCCTTGTCCCTGAGGACTGGACCCAGCACCTAATCCTGTATTTGTTCTTGGGGACTGTATCTGTGATTCTTCATTGAATGGAATATTAAGCACCTAGGTCTTTTGTGGAGCGTGTAAGCCATTTGGCTCCACTCATCTATTATTTATCAGCCTGGCAAATATTTTATCAGCCTTAGCCTCTTATTGTCTGTCTACTGTCACGTCAAGCTCCCAACTCTCATTGTATGAAGAGCGTTACAAGTCCTCATTTTTCAAGTTTATTGACCAATTTATGCCGACAACCGAAAACAAGTACTCCTTTTTAATAAGTTACAATTACAGAGCCAAACATGCATTTTATTCCCCTGGTGTTCCTGCAGAGGTGCTGTAACTCATCTCGGACGTACGTCCACCTCCACTCTATCTCTTTAGAGATAGCGAATTCAAAAAAAATATATATATAAATCATTATCTGTGTTTCGGGAACATTCTCCTCCGTTCTCAGGTAACTCCCTCCAAGCAGCCAGTGGGTGTGAGGAGGAAGAAGAAGAGTGAGAGACTCCTCTTTTTCCCTTTCAACCTGCGAGTAAATCACACGCCGGTTGGGGGGCTCACCTTGAGGCCTGGTGGAGATAATTGGAGTTGGTTAGCGAGGTGTTCTGTGCCATTACCTCCTGGTACCAGTGAATGGCTGGGGCTTGTCTTGCACTCCCAGAGGAGGAATACACTCGCCTGTTGGATCTCCACTTTGTGTGTGTGTGTGTGAGTGTGTGTGTGTGTGTGTGTGTGTGTGTTTATATATATATATATATATATATATCCACAGTCTGACTGCTGACCTCTCTTCATCTCAAATTAATAGCCCTTTATCATCACTTTGGAGGGGGTAAAAAAAAAAACCCAACAACAATGTGATGATTTTGATAGCTACTCCTCCACCCAGCGCCTCACTTTCCCACATTAATATTCATGCCATTGATTTACACGCAGAATTAACAAAAGAAGCCAAACTGTTTGCGAGGGAATTCATCCTGACATTGTTGTGTTGCATCTGAAGAAGAAATATGCATATTTAGATACACAGAGCAAGACACCAATTAAATGTTGATTAAGTCTTAACTATTGTGGGACTGGATGGATGAGAGAGAGAGTGTGGAGATGACGAATAAAATGTTTTTTTTTTTTTCCCCAGTCGATGGGAAAAATGAGCGCAGTTAAAATAAACATGCAAGGACGGAGGCACGTTAACACACACACACACACACACACACACACACACATTGGTTCTTAGATATACTGGTTTGATGTGAGGTTGCATTGAAAGGAGTGTATACTTTATCGTGGTGGTTTTGGCTTTTGGCCGGTCAATTGTGACACTATGTGTGTCAGTGAGCAGAGGGTCTCTTGGTAGGTGTGTGTGTGTGAGAGAGAGAGACGGTGTGTGTCCGCTTCACACATTGACTGTGAAGCTGTAGCAGTATAACAGCGGCTGCTGCTCTAGGGTCCCGGCGGTATTGGCCCAGCCCGCAGTCTCTCTTGGCTAACTCATGTTTCATTCTTTGGCAATTTGCCCTAATGAAGTCCCGCAGGAGCCTCTCAGACCTCTGTTCTCTTTCCATATTTAATCATGTTATTTTAATCTGGGGGATGAGCTAACGCCTCGTTCCCCTGCCATGCGTGTGTGTGTGCACGTGTGTGTGTGTGCGTGTTGCAGGTCATTACTTGAGCTTGGTTTCTATGAGACGCTGTGTCAAGAAGGTGGGTGGGGGGTCCTGGCTTAAAACAATGGGAGACAATGATTTTTTTTTTTTAAAAAGCGCCTTTGAAAAGCAATGTCATCTTCCTTTGATTGCACCTCATTATTTGTTAAAAAGGGGGGGGGGGGTAAGGTTAATTATTCAACTATTTTCCCTTTTTTTATTACGCTGGCCGTAGATGCTTTGCTTATTTTTGTTTTTATGACTAATGGCAGACGTGTTCTTGGCTCTTACTGTTATTATGAACTACATAATTAAATATATCAGTGCCCTATGGAGAAATATTAGGGCCGCATTGCAACTAAAGAAAATGTAAGGAATTAAAGTCATAGAATTAGGATTAAAAAATCCTAATTAAAAGAATAAATGTGAAATGTAATGAGAATAAAGGAGTAATTGTAAAAATAATGGCAAAGTAGTGTAAGAATTAAGTAATTGGACTTGTGTTTACAATTGTGTGTGAATTTTTATACTGACTTGATAAAATTGAATACGATTATTTTAGTAATATATCGATTAGTTTAGTTGGTTAATCGAGTCATCGAATAAAACACATTTATTGTGCATATCAGGGAAAATAGATGTTTCTGTTTGCCATAACTTTCATTGTTTTCTTTAATAAATGCACATCATCAACTTGAGAAGCGCACTTTTAAAATGTGTGCCTTGATTAAAATTTGAAGGAAAAAAACCTCCGTAGTTGTTGCATATTGTATATTTGATATAGACATAATATCATATTATATATCAGTATATACAACACACTGTACATATGCTATGTAAATATTATGTTCTTAAAAACAGCAGAGCGCTCCTGTAACTGACAGAAATAAAAGACTCAAATTAAATGTCTACTGTGGAGGACGATGGTCTTGCAGAATATAAAATAGGACTAAGGCCTCGTTTACACTAAGCCGAATTAGGTTATCCAGGGTAAATCGTTGCTTTGTGTGCAAGTTCTTAAATAGAACTTATCTGAACAATGTCCAGTATTGTGGTATTTCAATTAACTGGAATCCAGTGTGCTGTGGAGCCCTATTTGTGTGGATCACATCTGAGCCATCATAAATTAATCAAATCTCTATTAGACACGTAAACAATGTGATAAAGAACATTTTACATCAATCAATCTAGAGATCTAGATATCTGGTCAGGACACTCCTCACTCTTTTGCCTTCACCTTCATTTTCCATTAGTTTTTGGTGACTTTATATACTCTGGACCGAGAGATTAAGTCCGCGACATACATGGCAGATAATAACTGATACAGTCTGCTTTGCCAGTCCAAAAGCATTTGATGTTGTCTTCACTCCACGGCCAGGTAATACAAACCACACTTTACCTTTTTTTATCACATCCACGGGAGCTCGCATTCTCGTAGTCTCTCCTTTGACAAATGGACAACGTTTTTCGCTAAGTAGAATCACAGCTGACCTGGACATTCCAAACTTCTCTTGCCGTCTGAGAAGTGCTGTATCCAAAATAGCTGCAATCGCTTTCTCTTAAGGTATTCATGTGTGATTTCCACGAGCGCCTGTACATGTAGAACAGGGATCGGCAACCCGCGGCTCCAGAGCCGCATGCGGCTCTTTGATCACTCTGATGTGGCTCAGCTGCTAAATTGCCGACCTCAACAATTGTTCCGGGTGGTTTCCGGATTTTAGTGCCTTTCTCAGAAATCACCCGGTGATAACATTCTCCAATTTTCACTTGGACTTAAATATTGAGGGTGTGCAGTGATGGCAATGCCTTTAATCTCATCTACAACATGTCGTCGCGCCCGCTTTTACACCACGCGATGTACGTGCAGACTGGTCACATTTTATATTCAGCCTCTGTTATCACACAAAAGTGACTGCAATGCATACTTAGTCAACAGCCATACAGGTTACACTGAGGGTTGTGATATAAACAACTTTAAGACTGTTACTAATATGCGCCACACTGTGAACCCACACCAAACAAGAATGACAAACACATTTCGGGAGAACATCAGCACTGAAACACAACATAAACACAACAGAACAAATACCCAGAATCCCATGCATCCCTAACTCTTCCTGGCTACATTATACACCCCCGCTAACACCAAACCCCGCCCACCCCAACCCCGCCCATGTCAACCGACGCACGGAGGGGTTGGGGATGCATTGGATTTTGGGTATTTGTTATTTTGTGTTTATGTTGTGTTACCGTGCCGATGTTCTCCCGAAATGTGTTTGTCATTCTTGTTTGGTGGGCTCACAGTGTGGCGCATATTAGTAAGAGTGTTAAAGTTGTTTAAATGGGCACCCTCAGTGTGACCTGTATGGCTGTTGATCAAGTATGCCTTTCAATCTTTAACGTGTTTCTGCAGAAGCCTCATACGACACGTGACTGGGCTGGCAAGCTGATTGAACGTGTTGTAGAGGGCGCCAAAGGCAGTGCCTTCATAGGATGCCCTTATTATTGTTAATCGAGGGAATTCCTGCAAACATTGGCGACAATAGTTGATCTGACATTCGATAGTCTTTCGGAATATTTGGGAGGGTTGGCAAGTGTGATGCTGTCAAGCGGCATTCATATAGAACTCGCGGGCCCCACTATCATTAAATTTTCATGTTAAGCTGCGGGCCGCGTGTGTGAGACCCCTGGTTTATACACAGCACAAAGTTAAAAAAAACTCTGTGTGCAGTGTTATTTGATTTTAAATTTCAAAAGAGTTTTGTGGCTCCCATTGTTTTCTTTATTTTGTGAAACGGGTCAAAATGGCTCTTTGAGTGGTAAAGGCTGCCGATCCCTGATGTAAAAGAAGGAGAAACACCGGCATGTCTGGATAAACTTGCCTTCATATTTTCAGTGTTTACCTCCGAGATACGAAGCCGCTTTATTATGAAGATGGCTGTGGCGTGTTCTTTCTGACGTAACTTCCTGTGTGGGCATGGTCTTTCTGGCGTCACTTCCTCTTCGAACTCAGTTTGTAAACCAGTGGTTCCCAAAGTGGGCGGTACCGCCCCCCTAGGGGCGGTGGAAAGATCTGGGGGGGCGGTGAGGAAGAAGGGGGCGGTAGGGGGGCGGCAGTCCGAAGTCGAAGTCAGAAGTTCGAACGTTTGTTTGACGATTTGTACACAACACGTGCAGCAGGACGAGTCAGTGGACGACGCATCAGGGTCCGGTTACCACACGCCAACATCATATTTAGTAGAACGGGGCTTCAGTGCAGTCGCCTTGCTTCTTTCCAAGCAAAGAAACCGACAGAAAATTACTGACCGCGGGGATCTACGACTTCTTCTTAGTGAGTTCCAGCCTGATGTTGAGAAGCTTATGTCCCTGCACCAAGCACATCCATCCCATTAATATTAAGTGTGAGACAATGAAGGTTACTGGTGGAATGTTTATTTACCATTCTATGTTGCTGAAACAGTTAAAACTGCTAAAAAAATAAATTGGTTTACTCAATTGGGTTTTATTTGTGAAATACACATTTGTGTTTAACCTTCTCTTTTCAAATTGCAGCATACCAAATATCAAGAAAGAGGTGTTTGTTTCCATATGTGTCTGTGGGGGGGGGGCTAGGAATTCACTGGGGAGCCAAGGGGGGCGCCAGCCTGCAAAAGTTTGGGAACCATTGTTGTAAACGATCAATGAGTCCATACAAGACTAAGTGCCGAAGATTCAAGAAATACACGGCGCACTTAGCCGTGTAAAAATATGTCCGAGGAGGGGGACCTTTAACGCTGGTTTAACTTGGACCCCGACTTAAACAAGTTGAAATACGTATTCGGGTGTTACCATTTAGTGGTTAATTGTACGGAATATGTGCTGTACTGTGCAATCTACTAATAAAAGTTTCAATCAATAGTGTGGCTGAAACGGGGCTTAGGCCAAATAATTATTTGTTCAAGGGGTTAAATGACTTAGTGAACATGGCCTAATAGTGAAGATAAAAGTTTTCCCCCCAGTCCCTAGATTTGACGAAATGTGGCCCCTGAAACAATTTAGTTGAATATCCCCTGTATGGATTTTTAGTCAGATGGGTTAATCGCGTTAAAATGTTCAATCACATTAATAATGAAAATGAATTAAAATTGTGACGGTTGTAGTATTTTCTGTTCATATATGCATGTTCAATGAATTTGATTCTTTCCTCTCCTGCTTTCTCCCTAGTTAACTGCATGTGTCCACGGTGCAGCTGCTTTGCTCTTCCCAATGTACTGGCAGCATATTTTCATCCCTGTGCTGCCCCCGCACCTTCTGGACTACTGCTGGTAAGGCTCGTCACCTACACACTAACATACTGTTCACAACATACAGCGTGGATCACCTTGTTGGCCTTGTTATTGTCTTCATCAACCACCACCCCATCCCATGGACTTTAAAGGCCTACTGAAATGAGATTTTCTTATTTAAACGGGGATAGCAGGTCCATTCTATGTGTCATACTTGATCATTTTGCGATATTGCCATATTTTTGCTGAAAGGATTTAGTACAGAACATCCACGATAAAATTCGCAATTTTCGGTTTTAAGAGAAAAGCCCTGCCTTTACCGGAAGTCGCAGACAATTACGTCACATGTTTGATGGCTCCTCACATCTACACATTGTTTTTAATGGGAGCTTCCAACAAAAAGAGCTATTCGGACCGAGAAAACAACAATTTCCCCATTAATTTGAGCGAGGATGAAACATTTGTGTTTGAGGATATTGATAGCGACGGACTACAAAAAAAAAGTTTAAAAGAAAAACGCGATTGCATTGGGATGTTTTTAGACACATTTACTAGGATAATTCTGGGAAATCCCTTATCTTTAAAGGGGTTGTACTTGTATAGCGCTTTTCTACCTTCAAGGTACTCAAAGCGCTTTGACACTACTTCCACATTTACCCATTCACACACACTGATGGAGGGAGTTTCCATGCAAGGCGCTAACCAGCACCCATCAGGAGCAAGGGTGAAGTGTCTTGCTCAAGGACACAACGGACGCGACGAGGTTGGTACTAGGTGGGGATTGAACCAGGGACCCTCGGGTTGCGTACGGCCACTCTCCCACTGCGCCACACCGTCCCCATCTTTCTATTGTGTTGCTAGTGTTTTAGCGAATTTAACAGTACCTGATAGTCGTAGGTGTGTGTCCACGGCCGGGTGTTGACGCGCAGTGTCTCAAGGAAGTCAACGGCAGCTTTATGGGCGGCACAAGCTCAGCTGATCTCCGGTAAGAAGCGACTTTTAACCACAATTTTCTCACCGAAACCTGCTGGTTGACATTCGGTTGGGATCCATGTTCGCTGTGATCCATAGTAACGTTTCACCTCCGTGAATTTTAAACAAGGAATCACCATGTGTTTGTGTGGCTAAAGGCTAAAGCTTCCCAACTCTATTTTTCTACTTTGACTTCTCCAATATTAATTGAACAAATTGCAAAAGATTCAACAACACAGATCTCCAAAATACTGTGTAATTATGCGGTTAAAGCCGACGACCTTTAGCCGTGTGTGTGTGTGCAGCGCTCATATTCCCTAACAGCCCGTGACGTCAAGCGTACACGTTATCATTATGCAACGTTTTCAAGAAAAAACTCCCGGGAAATTTAAAATTGCAATTAAGTAAACTAAACCGGCCGTATTGGCATGTGTTGCAGTGTTAATATTTCATCATTGATATATAAACTATCAGACTGCGTGGTGGGTAGTAGTGGGTTTCAGTAGGCCTTTAAACAGTGGGAACATGTAACAGCTCGTCTTTACATCTGCATTGGTTAAATGCAAATGTGCGCATATGGATTTCATCTGCCTTTGTATGGGATCAGCTGTGATAGCGCACAACCTTAACGCGGGCGACACATCTGCTTCGGAAAGCTCTTCATCACTGACTGTAAAATGTGATTTTCAACACTCTGTGAAGACTCAGCAGCGGTTGATTCAATCACAAGGTTGCCCTCCATGCACTGATTGCAAAACTTTAATTTTATTAGATGACGAGTGCACGTACTGTACATCTGCGTTTCTGGAGATTCTGGTGTGTGCATGTGCACATTTGTTGATGGACGGGAGTGTCGTATCGTTGTCTATTACACTGCAGAGGGATGGCCAGCTGTGAGTTGCTGGGTTGTATTAGGGTAATTATGAGCCTACAGCACCTGAATCCTTCTAGGCAGAAATGCCCTGACACAAAACTATTTATTTATAGTTTTTGGTCCATATCATGCTCTTAAAATTACCTTCAGTTATTTAATTGGTGGATTAGCTCACTATCATTACTCAGTGAATCAACATGTCCTTTTTAAAATCATATTCAAATATAGCTCCTTATATATATTTGGACAATGACGGTGTATAGTTTATTGCAGTGGTTCTCAACTGGGGGTACTTGAAGGTTAGCCAAGGGGTACGTCTGATTTTTTTGAAATATTCTAAAAATAGCAGAAATTCAAAAATCCTTTATAAATATATTTATTGAATAATAGTTCAACAAAATATGAATGTTAAGTTCATAAACTGTGAAAAGAAATGCAACAATCGAATATTCAGTGCAACGGCTAGATTTTTTGTGGACATGTTCCATAAATATTGATGTTAAAGATTTATTTTTTATAAAGAAATGTTTGAATTAAGTTCATGAATCCAGATGGATTTCTATTACAATCCCTAAAGTGGGCACTTTAAGCTGTTGATTACTTCTATGTTTAGAAATCTTTATTTATAATTGAATCACTTGTTTATTTTTCAACAAGTTTTTAGTTATTTTTATATTTTATTTTCCAAATATTTCAAGAAAGACCACTACAAATGAGCAATATTTTGCACTGTTATACAATTTAATAAATCAGAAACTGATGACATAGTGCTGTATTTTACTTCTTTATCTCTTTTTTTTTTTTAACCAAAAATGCTTTGCTCTGATTAGGGGTACTTGAATTAAAAAATTGTTCACAGGGGGTACATCGCTGAAAAAAGGTTGAGAACCACTGCTTTATTGAATGCTTAGACTCCAGCCTGTCATTGACGACTGGAATTGTTGTCCAAGGATTACAAATTATTGTTATATTCATCTATGGACCCCCAAAATTGAGCGTACTGTGCATAACATAGTTGTAATTTCTGCCTGGTAAATGCCATCATTTGTAAAACCCCTAAATTGACTTCGATCACCAAACTGTACTTGGCAAAATCCATACAAAGTAAAGTGTTTTAAAGATAAACATTTTACTCACAGTTTTAGTTTGCAAATAAATGCATCAACTGACTTTTTTTTTTGCACACGTAATCATGCGGGACATGTTAATATTGTTCCATTATGCCAAAATAATAACATGGTTTTCTCTTCTGATGT
>NC_084632.1:21132421-21234921 GCF_033978795.1 Nerophis ophidion | reverse complement strand
TGTTCATTGGTCGTAGTGTGTGATGACAGTATTTACATTTAGATGCTGTCTTCTCTACCAATTATTAGTAGTCAAGGAGGCCGATAACCGATATTTGGAGCCGGTATTCATGTGCAGTAAAATATAGCTCAACAATAATAGTATACGCTAGTAAACCTCAGGTGATTTTTTTATTTTGTTTATTTAATTTCAAATTTTTGTCATTTATTTTTTAAGGAAGCGACATAATATTTCATGCAGCCGGTTGATTTAGCACCAAAATCATCAGGGGATATCACAAGCACTTTTATTACATATGTCTAAGAGGAGCATTAACGTTTGCATTACAAAATATGGGAAATCTCTTAAAAATAATTAAAAATATGGAAATTTACTAAATCACAATAACTTGCAAGCTAATCAATTTATAGCAGTTTGTGGATTTAATACATTGTAATGTTTCTTTGTGAGGAATGATTTCTCAATACGATATGATTGATAAGAAGCATATGATTTTTAAATTTGGCAAACATTTAAATAAAACTGTCTGAGCACAGCAGTGTATTTTAGTGTATACTTTATATATCCTTTAAGAATACTTTATATCTTTTTGCACTTCAAACAAAACTGCTGAAATACTGTAACTTGACCACCCACTGATTTGTAATTCCCATACCCTCTATGTATTTTAAATTGTTTATCAATATGTAATTTTGATATTGTTGTGTATTTTCAAACCTGTGTAATTTCATTGTGGATATTAAATGCACCATAAAAGGACTGCAGATGGAAATGAGCATGGTGCTAAATTAAGTGCAGCCATACTCTTAATGTAACTGCACATAGTCCTTCAAATAAACAAATACAAAATAGTAGTAAGGACCACTGGTTATTACTATTAACTTAATGTGTACTTGTCACAATATTTTTTTATACGTTTGTTAATACTAAATACTGGTATCATACATATATATATATATATATATATATATATATATATATATATATATATATATATATATATATATATATATATATAGGTGAGGTCACACACTGATGTTGGTCAAGAAGGCGTAGCTCTGAGTCTCCATTCTAATTAATTTCAAAGGTGTTCTATCGGGTTCAGGTCAGGACTCTGTGCAGGCCAGTCAAGTTCATCCACACCAGACTATGTCACCCATGTCTTTATGGACCTTGCTATGTCATGTTGAAAGAGGAAGGAGTCTGCTCCTAACCAACACATTTAGCTGAACTGCACCAATTTTGTCAAGAAGAGCGGTCAAAAATTCAGCCAGAAGCTTGTGGATAGCTACCAAAAGCGCTGGATTGCAGTGAAACTTGCCAAGGGACATGTAGCCAAATATTAACATTGCTGTATGTATACTTTTGACCCAGCAGATTTGGTCACAATTTCAGTAAATCCTTAATAAAGTTATAAAAGAACCAAACTTCATGAATGTTTTTGTGACCAACAAGTATGTGCTCCAATCACTCTATCACAACAAAATAAGAGTTGTAGAAATTATTGGAAACTCAAGACAGCCATGACATTATGTTCTTTACAAGTGTATGTAAACTTTTGACCACGTCTGTTTGTAGTTACTGAAATACAGGAAAAGCCCCAACTCTCTGATTCAATGATCCTTAAGTTCCCTCTACTCATTGTGTCCCACTTTACATTGTTTGTGTTATTGTGATCACAACTACTCTGGATTTATGTAGAAAATTGTATTTTATATTGGACATGTTCTTGTTTTAGAAAGTACGCAGTCGGTCCCTGGAGGATGTGGTCATCCTGAATGTGGACAATAACACACTGGAGAGTCCCTTTGACGATCTGCACAACCTTCCCAGTGATGTGGTGAGACACACACCTTTCTTGCTTTTTCTTTCTTTCTTTCTTTCTTTCTCTCACTTTCTTTCTTTTTATTTATTTTTCTCTCTCTCTCTATCTCTCTCACACTTTCTCTCTTTTTCTATTTTCTTTCTCTCTATCTTCGTTTCTTTATCTCTTTCATTTCTCTCTTTTGAACTTTCTTTCTTTGTGTTTTTCTTTCTTTTTTCCCTGTATCCCTCTATCTTTTTATTTCTTTCTTTTGTTCTTTCTCTCCATCTTTCTTTCTCTCTTTCTTTCAAAATTTCTTTCTTTGTTTCTCTTTCTTTCTTTTTATACATTTTTCCTCTCTTTTTAAGTTTTTTTCTTTCTTTCTTTTTCTCTTTCTCTCTGTCTTCCTCTATCTTTTTCTTTTTCTCTTCCTTTCTTTCTCTTTCTCTCTATTTTCCTTTTTTCCTCTCTTTCTCCGTCTTTCTTTCTCTTTCTCTCTTTCTTTTTATTTATTTTTCTCTCTCTTTCTCTCTCTATCTCTTTCTCCCTTTCTCTCTTTTTTTATTTCTTTCTCTCTTTCTTCATTTATTTCTCTCTTTCTTCCAAACTTTTTTTTTGTTTTTATTTAGTTTTCTCTTTTTTTTTCTTTCTCTCTTTCTTTCTTTCTTTCTTTCTTTTTTCTTTCTTTCAAACTTTCTTTCAAACTTTCTTTTCATTTATTTCATTTATTTTTTCCCTCTCTTTCTCTTTCTTTCTTTCTTTTACTCTTTATCTCTTTCCCTCTTACTTTCTTTACTTCTCTTTTTCTTTTATTTCTATATCTTTCTTTCTTTCTTTCTTTCTTTCTTTCTTTCTCTTTCTCTCTATCTCCCTTCCAATCCATAAGCGGTATAGATCGGTTGGTAGAGCGTTCGATCTCCGCTTCCGCCATCCGAGTCAATGCCGTTGTGTCCTTTGGCAAAACACTTGACCCACCTGCTCCCAGTGCCACCCACACTGGTTTGATTGTAACTTAGATATTGGGTTTCACTATGTAAAGCGCTTTGAGTCACTTAAGGAAAAAAGCGCGATATAAATATAATTCACTTCACTTTATTTCTTTCTCTCTTTCTCTTTTTTCTCTCCTTTCTTTTTTCTTGCTTTCTTTATTTCTCTTTCTGTCTCTTTCTTTCTTGTCTTCTTAGAACAATGAGGTAAAGTGAAACCTCAGTTTTCCATTCTCTCATACACTGACTTATTCATATAGCCAACCTTGTCATCCTATGGTTCTGTCCCCCTCCCCGCATCATTAATGTCTGCAGTACTGGCCCCTTAGATTGCAGCTGTCTTAAGTAAACTCCCGTCGCTCTGTACGATGCTTGAAGGCGAACATCATTCCCTGACCATCAGAGACTTGTGAGGAAACGTGCAACTCCCCTCCTCCCTTCATCGCCATCTATTCCTATCATTATTTCACCAAGTCGTGCCTTGGTGCCTGCCCACTGGCACGTTTCTAAGAGCAAGGGATAGGAGGAGAGAACGAGGCAGGGGGAAGAAAAGGCAGCGAGGGCTGATTTTCGAGGGGGAGAGAGTGGGAAGAAGGGGGCCAATTACCAGTGTGGGCAGTGAAGCCACCTGCCAGCGCGTCGTCTCTTTAATTAATGGAGCAATGATGCTGCAGAGATGCTTCCTGTAACGGTGACCGGCGTCAGGGTCACTCACACATTTATATATACGAACACACAGCAATGTACGCACACACACTCACACGCACGCACACAAATAATACACAAGCTTGTCTTCCCTTGTCTCTGCCGATGCAGGATTGTTTGTTTTGCTGTTTTCAGACGGTGTGTATTAAAGCTCCACTGTGAGGCGCAGAAGCCCCCGCTGAGCCTGCAGACACGCTATTATCCTCACTGCTAACATTATAGACTGTATGGCCAGAACATCTGTACATAATTCAATCGACTACTCAGTCGATGACACACCACACAACTCCCTCAGAACTCCCACATTGTTTGCACGAATTAGATTTCATACGATTGAATACAATTTGACCAGTCCATAACTTTTCTGGTTAATTTACAGAGAGAGGAAGAAAAAAAATGTGGCAAAACATAAACACAAGACATATTACCGTATTTTTCTTGCTATAAGTCGCATTTTTTTTCATAGTTTGGCCGGGGGGACCGACATATACTCCGGACATATACTTATGTGTGAAATTAATAAAACATTACCGTAAAATATCGAATAATATTATTTATCTTATTCGCGGAAGAGACGGAGAAAATGTCAGCAATAATCACGCACACATCAGCCAATAAGAATAAGAATTTGGCTGGGGAGGGTCATGGCAGAAGTGCATTGTGGGTCATGGAATGCTAACTGCTATATGCTACTGCCGTAGCTATTAAAATGGATCATTTCATCGTTGGCGGTAACTTATAAAAACTGAGAAGGGCTAAACAAAAATGGCACCGAAAGGGAAATCATATACTGCAGATTACAAGCTGGACGTAGTGAAATATGCTTATCTTATCTTATCTGTCTTTGTTGTCATTTTTATCCAATTTGATTTTATTGTTTTGATTTTGTACGGTGTCCTTGAGTGCCCAGAAAGGCGCATTATAAGTAGAATGTATTATTATTATTATTATTATTATTATTATTATTATTACCATGGTAACTGGTAGGGTTGTACGGTATACGGGTATTAGTATTAGTACCGTGATACTAAATAATCATATTCGGTACCATACCGCCTCTGAAAAGTACCGGTCCGCCACACCCTAAGATTTTTTGTTAAAATAATGCCAATAATGCCATTTTTTCTGGTCCCCTTTATTTAGAAAATAATCGAAAAGTTTTAAAATAATATTGGTATCAGGACAGCACTAGTCACTAAAATATTCAAAAGTGCAGATTCTAACCACTGATATATGTTGTATAGTTCAAAACGTATGGTAATTTGAAAACATCACTGCACATCATAATAGCGACTACACTTTCCATCTTAAAGATCTAAAAAAAAATATTTGTGAATGTCCAGCGGGCCAGATTGAAAAGCTTAACGGGCTGCATTTGGCCCCCGGGCCTTAATTTGCCTAGGTCTGCTGTAATTGATTGACATTCTGCAGTGCCCCCTGATCAAGAGTAACTTGAACAGGCCAGTCTGAAGTCTGCCATTGAACACCAGAATGACTCCGACAAGAATTGCAAAAATGTGACGTGGTCACATGAGACCAAACTTTAGGTCTTTTGGATCAACTCAACTCAACATAATGTTGAATATGACCCCAACATCTCTACTGTCAAACATGGAGGTGAAAACATTATCCTTTGGTCCTGTTTCTCTGACCCAAATCCCCTCTGAGGTGTTTGCAACCCTAATGACCAACGACAAGAAACGTCAAACCTGCGTGCTTGTCAACAGGTGGTTCACCAGATAGGACTAAACCACATTTAGCACTAGGATCACATTCATTTATTATGTCATATTCAAACTATTGTGTTGAAGCCTGGGGAAATTGTTATAAATCACATCTACAGCCTTTAGTCACTCTGCAAAAAAAGGCCATCAGGATTGTGTCCAATGTTCACTACAGACATCATTCAAATCCACTAGCGGCATAGCTCGGTTGGTAGAGCGGCCGTGCCAGCAACTTGAGGGTTGCAGGTTCGAGTCCCGCTTCTGCCATCCTACTCACTGCCGTTGTGTCCTTGGGCAAGACACTTTACCGACTTGCTCCCAGTGCCACCCACACTGGTTTAAATGTAACTTAGGTATTGGGTTTCACTATGTAAAGCGCTTTGAGTCACTAGAGAAAAGCGCTATATAAATATAATTCACATAATTCACAATTCACTATTTATGGACTTAAAGCAACTTAAACTGAACGATGTGATCAACTTTAAAACTGCTCAGATTATATTAAGGGCATCCCAAAACTCTCTACCATCCAATATACAGAACCTTTTCCATGATAGAGATAATCACCATAGTCAAAGTTTAAGAGGAAACAACAAATTATATTTGCCTACATTTAGAACAACTTTAAAGGCCTACTGAAACCCACTACTACCCACCACGCAGTCTGATAGTTTATATATCAATGATGAAATATTAACATTGCAACACGTGTCAATACTGATTTTTTAGTTTACTAATTTACAATTTTAAATTTCCCGGGAGTTTCGTCTTGAAAACGTCGTGTAATGATGACGTGTACGCGTGATGTCACAGGGTTTTAAGAAGTGTGAGCGTTACGCACACACACACAGGTGAAAGTCGTCTGCTCTAACGGCATAATTACACAGTATTTTGGACATCTGTGTTGCTGAATATTTTGCAATTTGTTCAATTAATATTGGAGAAGTCACAGTAGAAAGATGGAGTTGGGAAGCTTTAGCCTTTAGCCACACAAACACACGGTGATTCCTTGATTAAAATTCCCGGAGGTGAAAATTTACTATGGATCAGAGCGCGGTCAGGCGAACAGGAATCCAGACCAAATGTCAACCAGCAGGTTTCGGTGAGAAAATTGTGGTTTAAAAAGTCAGTTCTTACCGGATAAAAGCTGAGCTTGTGCCGTCCATAGCTGCCGTCGACTCCCCTGAGACATTGCGTGTCAACACACGGCCGTGGAGACACACCTCCGACTATCAGGTATAGTTAAACTCACTAAAACACTAGCAACACAATTGAAAGATATGGGATTTCCCAGAATTATCCTGGTAAATGTGTCTAAAAACATCTGAATCGCTCCCAATGCAATCGCCTTTTTTTTTTTTTTTTTACTTTTTTTGTAGTCCATCCATCCATCCATTTTCTACCGCTTATTCCCTTTTGGGGTCGCGGGGGGCGCTGGCGCCTATCTCAGCTACAATCGGGCGGAAGGCGGGGTACACCCTGGACAAGTCGCCACCTCATCGCAGGGCCAACACATAGACAAACAACATTCACACTCACATTCACACACTAGGGCCAATTTTAGTGTTGCCAATCAACTTATCCCCAGGTGCATGTCTTTGGAAGTGGGAGGAAGCCGGAGTACCCGGAGGGAACCCACGCTTTCACGGGGAGAACATGCAAACTCCACACAGAAAGATCCCGAGCCTGGATTTGAACCCAGGACTGCAGGAACTTCGTATTGTGAGGCAGACGCACTAACCCCTCTGCCACCGTGAAGCCCCGTCACTTTTAAATTTCTTCATCCACGAATCTTTCATCCTTGTCAAATTAATGGGTAAGTTGTCGTTTTCTCGGTCCGAATAACTGTTTTTGTTGGAGACTCCCATTAAAATCAATGTGAATATATGAGGACCCATCAACATGTGACGTCATCGTCTGCGACTTCCGGTAAAGGCGAGGCTTTTTCAGGAAGTACCAAAAGTGGCAAACTTTATCGTCGATTTTCTCTACTAAATCCTTTCAGCAAAAATATGGCAATATCGCAAAATGATCAAGTATGACACATAGAATGGACCTGGTATTCCCGTATAAATAAGAAAATCTCATTTCAGTATGCCTTTAAAATCAATGTGCATTTCAGTGCGTGGAGTCACTCTGTGGAACAACTTAGGGGACAAGTTAAAAACATGTTCTAGCATGATTCAATTTAAAAACACTGTTTAAAAAAGTACTGAAGACGTACGAGGCGGAAAGAGAGAAAATGGGTTGTGCTTGTATAGCGCTTTTCTACCTTCAAGGTACTCAAAGCGCTTTGACACTACTTCCACATTCACCCATTCACACACACATTCACACACTGATGGAGGGAGCTGCCATGCAAGGTGCTAACCAGCACCCATCAGGAGCAAGGGTGAAGTGTCTTGCTAAAGATACAACAGACGTGACTAGGTGGGGATTGAACCAGGGACCCTTGGGTTGCGTATGGCCACTCTTCCACTGCGCCACGCCGTCCCCTCAGCACAGAATGCGTGTGTGTGTGTTTTGTCTCGTCTTGTCTTGTCTCATAGTATTGTTAGTGTACAGGAGTTTTTCTTGTTTTGTTTATTGAGCAGTGGTTCTTAACCAGGGTTCGATCGAACCCTAGGCGTTCGGTGAGTAGGCCTCAGGGGTTCGGCGGAGCCTCTGCCGCGGAGGTCAAGATACACCCGACTCATTGTGTAAATAAAAACTTCTCCCTATTGGCGTATTATGGACAGCCCTAAACAATGTTCCCTCTAATTTTCCATCTGATTTGCAGGTGTGTAGTTTGTTGTGAGTTCATGCACTGTGTTGGTTATGTTCTTTGAACAAGGTGATGTTCATGCGCAGTTAATTTTGTGCACCAGTGAAAAAACCTATAACTCTGTCTTGAATTTGAAAAACATTAACATTTTTCACTAAAGAAGGGTTCGGTGAATGCGCATATGAAACTGGTGGGGTTCGGTAACTCCAACAAGGTTAAGAATCACTGTTATCGAGTATTGTTCTTGTATTATATTGTTTATGTTAAATGTGGATTGAGTGAGAGGGGTTGGGCTGTTATAAGCATCTGCTTCATCCAACCCCTTTTCAAGCCTTGCATAAATATCTCTGCCAAAATGTAAAAAAAAAACTGTGTGTAGTTGTACTGTGTAGGTTCAATTCACATACATTTGCCTCAGTCAAATACAAATTATTTTATAACCTTCATTTCTTGTTTTTTTCTGGATTTGTTGTTTTGTTTTGTGTCTCTCACTTACAGTAATTCTGCCATACACATTCTGGACTCTGTATATCTTTGTAAGGGATTTACAAACCCAGCAGGAGATTGAATAATTATTTGTCCCACAGTATGTATACTATATACCAGTGGTTCTCAAATGGGGGTACGCATACGCCTGGGGGTACTTAAAGTTATGGCAAGGGGTAAGTGAGATTTTTTTTTTTAAATATTCTAAAAATAGCAACAATTCAAAAATCCTTTATAAATATATTTATTGAATACTACTTCAACAAAATATGAATATAAGTTCATAAACTGTGAAAAGAAATGCAACAATGCAATATTCAGTGTTGACAGCTAGATTTTTTGTGGACATGTTCCATAAATATTGATGTTAAAGATTTCTTTTTTTTGTGAAGAAATGTTTAGAATTAAGTTCATGAATCCAGATGGATCTCTATTACAATCCCCAAAGAGGGCACTTTAAGTTGATGATTACTTCTATGTGTAGAAATCTTTATTTATAATTGAATCACTTGTTTATTTTTCAACAAGTTTTTAGTAATTTCTATATCTTTTTTTCCAAATAGTTCAAGAAAGACCACTACAAATGAGCAATATTTTGCAATGTTATACACTTTAATAAATGAGAAACTGATGACATAGTGCTGTATTTTACTTCTTTATCTGTTTTTTTCAGCCAACAATGCTATGCTCTGATTAGGGGGTACTTGAATTAAAAAAATGTTCACAGGGGGTACATCACTGAAAAAAGGTTAAGAACCACTGCTATATACCAATTGGAAATCGCTATGTCCAGCACAGCAGAATCTTCTTAGTTCAATCTGTTCCAAGACATTGGACAATTTAATTGGAAATCATCCATCATCTTCCGCTTATCCGAGGTCGGGTCGCGGGGGCAACAGCCTAAGCAGGGAAACCCAGACTTCCCTCTCCCCAGCCACTTCGTCTAGCTCTTCCCGGGGGATCCCGAGGCATTCCCAGGCCAGCCGGGAGACATAGTCTTCCCAACGTGTCCTGGGTCTTCCCCGTGGCCTCCTACCGGTTGGACGTGCCCTAAATACCTCCCTAGGGAGGCGTTCGGGTGGCATCCTGACCAGATGCCCGAACCACCTCATCTGGCTCCTCTCGATGTGAAGGAGCAGCGGCTTTACTTTGAGTTCCTCCCGGATGGCAGAGCTTCTCACCCTATCTCTAAGGGAGAGCCCCGCCACACGGCGGAGGAAACTAATTTCGGCCGCTTGTACCCGTGATCTTATCCTTTCGGTCATGACCCAAAGCTCATGACCATAGGTGAGGATGGGAACGTAGATCGACCGGTAAATTGAGAGCTTTGCCTTCCGGCTCAGCTCCTTCTTCACCACAACGGATCGGTACAACGTCCGCATTACTGAAGACGCCGCACCGATCCGCCTGTCGATCTCACGATCCACTCTTCCCTCACTCGTGAACAAGACTCCTAGGTACTTGAACTCCTCCACTTGGGGCAGGGTCTCCTCCCCAACCCGGAGATGGCACTCCACCCTTTTCCGGGCGAGAACCATGGACTCGGACTTGGAGGTGCTGATTCTCATTCCGGTCGCTTCACACTCGGCTGCGAACCGATCCAGCGAGAGCTGAAGATCCCGGTCAGATGAAGCCATCAGGACCACATCATCCGCAAAAAGCAGAGACCTAATCCTGCGGTTACCAAACCGGAACCCCTCAACGCCTTGACTGCGCCTAGAAATTCTGTCCATAAAAGTTATGAACAGAATCGGTGACAAAGGACAGCCTTGGCGGAGTCCAACCCTCACTGGAAATGTGTTCGACTTACTACCGGCAATGCGGACCAAGCTCTGGCACTGATCGTACAGGGAACGGACCGCCACAATAAGACAGTCCGATACCCCATACTCTCTGAGCACTCCCCACAGGACTTCCCGAGGGACACGGTCGAATGCCTTCTCCAAGTCCACAAAGCACATGTAGACTGGTTGGGCAAACTCCCATGCACCCTCAAGAACCCTGCCGAGAGTATAGAGCTGGTCCACAGTTCCACGACCAGGACGAAAACCACACTGTTCCTCCTGAATCCGAGGTTCGACTATCCGACGTAGCCTCCTCTCCAGTACACCTGAATAAACCTTACCGGGAAGGCTGAGGAGTGTGATCCCACGATAGTTGGAACACACCCTACGGTCCCCCTTCTTAAAGAGAGGAACCACCACCCCGGTCTGCCAATCCAGAGGTACCGCCCCCGATGTCCACGCAATGCTGCAAAGTCTTGTCAACAAGCCCCAGAAATAGGAGAGTCCACCACAGATTCCCCAGGCACTGCTTCCTCATAGGAAGACGTGTTGGTGGGATTGAGGAGGACTTCGAAGTATTCCTTCCACCTATCCACAACATCCGCAGTTGAGGTCAGCAGAACACCATCCGCACCATACACGGTGTTGATAGTGCACTGCTTCCCCTTCCTGAGGCGGCGGACGGTGGTCCAGAATCGCTTGGAAGCCGTCCGGAAGTCGTTTTCCATGGCTTCCCCGAACTCCTCCCATGTCCGAGTTTTTGCCTCCGCGACCGCTGAAGCTGTACACCGCTTGGCCTGTCGGTACCTGTCCACTGCCTCCGGAGTCCTATGAGCCAAAAGGACCCGATAGGACTCCTTCTTCAGCTTGACGGCATCCCTCACCGCTGGTGTCCACCAAGGGGTTTTAGGATTGCCGCCCCGACAGGCACCAACTACCTTGCGGCCACAGCTCCGATCTGCCGCCTCGACAATAGAGGTGCGGAACATGGTCCACTCGGACTCAATGTCCAGCACCTCCCTCGTGACATGTTCAAAGTTCTTCCGGAGGTGGGAATTGAAACTTTGTCTGACAGGAGACTCTGCCAGACGTTCCCAGCAGACCCTCACAATGCGTTTGGGCCTCCCAGGTCTGTCCGGCATCCTCCCCCACCATCGCAGCCAACTCACCACCAGGTGGTGATCGGTAGAAAGCTCCGCCCCTCTCTTCACCCGAGTGTCCAAAACATGAGGCCGCAAATCCGATGACACAACTACAAAGTCGATCATGGAACTGCGGTCTAGGGTGTCCTGGGCCAAGTGCACATATGGACACCCTTATGTTTGAACATGGTGTTTGTTATGGACAAACTGTGACGAGCACAGAAGTCCAATAACAAAACACCACTCGGGTTCAGATCCGGGCGGCCATTCTTCCCAATCACGCCTCTCCAGGTTTCACTGTCGTTGCCAACGTGAGCGTTGAAGTCTCCCAGTAGGACAAGGGAATCACCCGGGGGAGCATTTTCCAGTACTCCCTCGAGTGTTCCCAAAAAGGGTGGGTACTCTGAACTGCTGTTTGGTGCATAAGCACAAACAACAGTCAGGACCCGTCCCCCCACCCGAAGGCGGAGGGAGGCTACCCTTTCGTCCACCGGGTTGAACTCCAACGTACAGGCTTTGAGCCGGGGGGAAACAAGAATTGCCACCCCAGCCCGTCGCCTCTCACTGCCGGCAACGCCAGAGTGGAAGAGGGTCCAATCCCTCTCGAGAGAATTGGCTCCAGAGCCCTTGCTGTGCGTCGAAGTGAGTCCGACTATATCCAGCCGGAATTTCTCGACTTCGCGCACTAGCTCAGGCTCTTTCCCCCCCAGTGACGTGACGTTCCACGTCCCAAGAGCTAGCTTCTGTAGCCGAGGATCGGACCGCCAAGTGCCCTGCCTTCGGCTGTCGCCCAGCTCACAATGCACCCGACCTCTATGGTCCCTGCTATGGGTGGTGAGCCCATTGGAGGGGTGACCCATGTTGCCTCTTCGGGCTGTGCCCGGCCGGGCCCCATGGGAACAGGCCCGGCCACCAGGCGCTCGCCATCGTGCCCCACCTCCGGGCCTGGCTCCAGAGGGGGGCCCCAGTGACCCGCGTCCGGGCGAGGGAAATCTGGGTCCATGATTTTTCTTCTTCATAAAGGTCTTTGCGCAGTGGCAGTATCGTAGCCTATGAGGTTTATCCGAGGCGCGATTATTGCTAGTTGAAACTAATTGGAAATCATTTAAATAAAACAATTTTCAGGATCAAACTGTAACCATCTTAAAAACATAAAGAAAACACATTATTAACAAGCAAATACAACACTTGTTTTGAATTGTAACTTGCTTAAAACAAAATACAATGATCAAAATAAAATGCAAAACATGAAGAGTAAATAATGCATTGCTCTTTAATCTAAGCTCAGCCAGGGCGTGCTGAGGTTTGACACGATATGCTGATATTTTGTCACCCATGGTGGCAGTCCATTTTTTGGAACAAATGCTACAAAGTAAAACAAAAAAACGGTTATTTGATTATTTCTCAGCTGGAGTCTCATGAAGGACTCTGTGGTCCTACTCGTCATTCATAAGGGAAGTTTAAACTTCAGCGTTTTGGCATATTTTTCCTAATTGTACAACTTTGTCACCATTTGACCGTCCGTAGGTCATGGATATTCAACTTAATTGTTTTGCGGGGACCTCATTTCCAGAAAGATAAAGACCAGATCAGAATTTTCTTTTTGCTATTTGTCTTATTGTATATTCTGTAGAGCCAGCGTCCTTTACCGTGAACATTTGATTTTGGTCTTTTTAATTTTGTCAGAGCTAAAGGAACACAGTGTGTTTTGAATGACCTTCTGAAAAAAAAAAAAAAAACCTAGTCAAAGATCATCTCTATGATAGCGCTCTAGTTTTTTTTAAGAATCTGCTGCAAAAATTTGAACATTTTTTTTTAACTGAACTTGCGTGCCACCAGTTGAAAAGCCCAAATTATAAAAAAGAGAGCACCAAAGATGGAACCTTGAGGAACACCGCTAGTAAAACTAAAAAAGTAAAAAAAATGACTACCGGTACTTACTTCATCTGAAGTAAACAAGCTACACCAAAACCTGGGTTACATATATGACATTAAAAAAAAAAAAGTGTAACTGCCAAAAAGTACAGGACTTAAAGTGGTGCCTTGAGGGACGCCTCAGTTATGTATGGCAAACGTTTGGACCCCAGTATTCTATGTTTGATTGTACAGTTAAAATGTCAACGCAATGATCTGCCAATGTGTTTACAGTGGTCCAACTCAGAGGCCGGTATGGTGTCTTTCTCAGGCCAAATTTGGCCCCCGGCCGCCAATTGAATAGCACTGGTCTAAGTCCACCGTTCTCAATTGTTTTATTCCTCGCTCATATCCACTATTCCTCTCTCTGCCATCATGATCGGGCGCTAGTCAGGACAAAGGTTTCCTGGGTGAGATAGAGCCTGATAATCTGCATTCTTGGCGACGTCAACATGAAACCTACCCATCCGTTATGTACCTTCGTTTGTTTAACTCAGGGGTCTGCAACCTTCGGCACCAGAGCCATGGTAGCTCTCTGGAGCTTTTTCAAGAATGTATGAAAATAGAAAAAGATGGGGGGGAAAATCTGTTGTTTTATTAGGGTTTCTGTTGAGGGAAAACATGACACAAACCTCCCTAATTATAAGAAATTCCAGTGTTTATATCAAACATGATTCTCTGATGAGAGAATTTGGCAAGCACCGTTTTGTCCTACTAATTTTGGCGGTCCTGAACTCACCCTAGTTCGTTAACATGTATAACTTTATTCAATGATGACAGAGAAAGACATATTTTATGCCACTCATTCTTTATCTCATTTTGTCCACCAAACCTTTGATACTGTGTGTGAATGGTCAAAGGTGAGCTTTGTTGGTGTCATTGAATTGTGTGGAGTGCTTATCAAGCATATTTGGTCATTGCATGACTGCACGATAATCAATGCTAATATGCTATTTAGGCTAGCTGTATATACATTATGCCTCATTTGTCGTTATATTTGAGATAATTGAATATCCTTTACTTTTATATTATTTGTATATAATTTAGTTTTGCTTGTCTCATGACACATTATCTATCTGCATTTCAGATAGTTGTTTGTGTGCCATGTTGTTCCAGACCACAGCAAACATTACCTAGCTTGCCAAAGATTGTAATAAATCTATTAAAAGAAAACAGCCTGCCGATTCCTTTGACTTGGACACACACATCTATACATTTGGTCATTCTGAGCCATCATTTCCCGGAGTTATGTCACCTTCTGAGTAGCGTCTGATTTACTAATGGTGTCTAATGTTGTAAAAATGTGTACAATAAATATATAACATTTCAACATTTCTGTCAACAAAGATTTGCTTCAGCCTGCGACACATAGTCATTTTGATAGTAGGCTAACAGGTAATATAGACACTTACCTCATGTGTTGCCTTCACTATAAGACTTAAATACGGCTTTTCATTTTTTGCGGTTCCAGACAGATTAGTTTTTTGTATTTTTGGTCCAATATGGCTCTTTCAGCGTTTTTGGTTGCTGAGCCCTGTTTTAACTGAAACATGCTGGAAAATAAAAAGGTCGTCCACAAACTTTTCCTATTAGAAGTCATGGTAAAATGTTAGGGTGTTCCTTTTAGAGCTGAATGCTTGTTGAAGCTCCTGGTGTCTGGCTACACTGTCTTCATCTCCCTTCCTGTCTGGTGCCTCGATGTTCAGCACCCAGGGACTTGAGCCAGAATTACCTGCAAAGTGAGTTTGTCATAGAACCAAGTTATGATATTTGATGAGCGACAAAAGCCAAGAGAGAAGCCTTTGTCTTTGCCGCCTGATAAATTAAGTGGCAGACTCTGAACCTTTTGCTTTGATCCGGTGCGCACCGTTTTTCCCGGCTAATGACAGAACATAGCCTGCACGTCATGTCAAATTACACCACCTGAAACGCAAACTACCCCGGCATTAATATATTTAAAGCTGCAAATGACTGCTGTTGTTTCCAGTCGTATTCATTGCTTTTTGTTGCCTGCTCTCATCTTTTCACCGGTGCTGGTGGATTAATAAGCGAGCGAGCAGGTACTAATTAAGTGGAATTCCAGGTCTCTTGTTAGTCAGCTTGTTAGCCATGAGGACACGCCACGTGGCATTTGATGTTTGTGTTTACACACAGGGGGGATGTTTGAGGCATTGTGTAGTCAAACAGAGGCCCGCAGTCTTGATTAATGCTGAGTGATTCTCTGCCTGAGCTGAGCAGCCACACATTGTTTGCAAGCCACTAAAGCTACCCTTCATTTCTCTCCAAAGCCTGCTGTATTATTCTCACTTTAAAGGCCCAGTGTCACTTTGTGTGAATCCATAAATAAAGCGAAATTGATTCAAAGCTGTAGGCCACAGGCGAGATTTTTTATGTCTATTTCCAGTGTAACTAAGAGCGAGAACCAAGCACTCTGATGTTGATTTAAGCAAACCTTATGAGATCCCGCTAATTAAGGCGACGCAGGCTGTGAGCACATGTGGACTATATTATGCCGGGCCCGGCTGACCAGTGGTCGCGCTTTTAGCGGGTTCAGAGTTCACAGTTGTCTCGAATTAGCCGGCCTTCCTCAGACGGGACCGCTACACTGGCTCCACGACTGCCCGCCCACTTAATGGTCTTTCCCCACTACTTCACACATAATATTTTAGATTTATTGACTCTCCCAAATGCTACTACGCCAGTAGCAGTTCCGTTTGCTTGAAAAAGCGGAAGGATCCAAATGACAGAGTGATTGGTAATAGGACGCAAAAACATCCACACCTTCTAAAATGTTTTAATTTTTTTTAAGAATGTTTTTACTATGCCAAATTAGGGCTGGGCGATATTGCCTTTTTTTTATATCGCAATATTTTTAGGCCATATCACGATATACGATAAATATTACGATATTTTGCCTTAGCCTTGAATGAACACTTGATGCATATAATCACAGCAGTATGATGATTCTATGTGTATACATTAAAACATTCTTCTACATACTGCATTCATATATGCTACTTTTACACTTTCATGCAGAGAGGGAAATCACAACTAAGTCAATTGACCAAAACTGTATTTATTAAAGGCCTACTGAAATTAGATTTTCTTATTCAAACGGGGATAGCACGTCCATTCTATGTGTCATACTTGACCATTTCGCAATATCGCCATATTTTTGCTAAAAGGATTTGGTAGAGCACATCGACGATAAAGTTTGCAACTTTTGGTCGCTAATAGAAAAGCCTTGCCCTTACCAGAAGTATGTGCGCATGACGTCACGAGTTGCAGGGCTCCACACATATTTTTATTGGGAGCCACCGGCAGTAAGAGCTATTCGGACCGCGAAAACGACAATTTCCCCTTTAATTTGACCGAGGATGAAAGGTTCGTGTTTGAAGATATTGATAGCGAAGGACTGGGGGGAAGAAAAAAAAAAGGCGATTGCATTGGGACGGATTCAGATGTTTTTAGACACATTTACTAGGATAATTCTGGGAAATCCCTTATCTTTCTATTGTGTTGTTAGTGTTTTAGTGAGTTTAATAGTACCTGATAGTTGGAGGGGTGTGTCCACGGGTGTCTTGAGGCCATAGACTGAGGGAAGTCGATGGCAGCTGTATGGACGGCGCACGCTCAGCTGATCTTCGGTAATAGGCGACTTTTTACCACAATTTTCTCACCGAAAAGCGCTGGTTGACATTTGGTCGGGATCCAATTTAAACAAAGAATCACCGTGTGTTTGTGTGGCTAAAGGCTAATGCTTCCCAACTCCATCTTTCTACTTTGACTTCTCCATTATTAATTGAACAAATTGCAACAGATTCAGCAACACAGATGTCCAAAATATTGTGTAATTATGTGGTTAAAGCAGACGACTTTTAGCCGCGAGTGGTGCAGCGCTAATATTTCCTTACAGTCCGTGACGTCACGCGCAAGCGTCATCATTTCGCGACGTTTTCAACAATAAACTCCGTGGGAAATTTTAAATTTTGTAAATTAAACTAGCCGTATTGGCATGTGTTGCAATGTTAATATTTCATCATTGATATATAAACTATCAGACTGCGTGGTGGGTAGTAGTGGGTTTCAGTAGGCCTTTAAAGTTATTAAGCAATGGCACAAACATTCATGTAATTTCCAAAACATAAATTGCAAGATTGTCAGAGACATTTTAAGTGTCAAATAAAAATGAGTTGCATAATAGGAAATCAAATAGTATTCGTCTTTCACTATGTGGTAGGTTACTAAGGTTATGAAATTCTCTTCATTCTTTAGCGAGTGACTTTTCAAATGATGCTACATATTAGCAGTAATGCTACTTTTTATAGCAACGCTTTTTCTCGCCACACTTGACAAATTACGGTTGTCTGGTCGACATATTCCCACTTGAAGCCGACCCACCGCCAGACGATGGAAACCCTGCTGTTTTTATTGGGAATTAAGTCTTCCTTCATTTGTTACCTGATCAGCACCATCTTTCTCTCGTACGGCTATGTTAGCAGCTAACGTTAGCCACACCGCTACTTCTCTGCTGGGCGAGGGCGTGTATGTGACGTATGACGTCACAGTTTGTGACGTATGTAAGAATGTGCGCCTTTGAGGAGACACCAGAAAGAGCGAGGAGAGCCTGAAGTGTACGCCCGCAGCTAAAAGTCCTGCGTGAGAACGTATACTCGAATATTACGATATAGTAATTTTCTATATCGCACAGAGACAACCCCGCGATATATCGTATATATCGATATATCGCCCAGCCCTATACCAAATTCATATACTCTGACAACCAGAAGGATCGACACTTAGGACCCTATTGTCCCGTTTGCGCTTACGTGTTTTTGCCGCTGTTGAAGCATGTTTCTCTTATTCGTATTTTCTCATCCAGCTTCTAGACACACCCCGCCCGCATAAGTTCGGCAAAGTTCGCTAATGAATGGGGGACTTTGCCGTTGTTCCGAAAAAATGTGCTGATCCATTAAAAAAAAATGCAACCTGTTACGTAATTCAATAGTTAACAACATAAGTCCGTGGTTCTCAACCTTTTTTCAGTGAACATTTTTTCGATTTAATCAGAGCAAAGCATTTTTGTTTGAAAAAAAGAGATGAAGTAAAATATCATCCGTTTCTGATTTATGAAATTGTATAACAATGCAAAATATTGCTCATTTGTAGTGGTCTTTCTTGAACTATTTTGGGGAAAAAAAGATATGAAAATAACTAAAAACTTGTTAAAAAATAAACAAGTGATTCAATTACAAGTAAAGATTTCTACACATAGAAGTAATCATCAACTTAAAGTGCCCTCTTTGGGGATTGTAATAGAGATCCATCTGGATTCATCAACTAAATTCTAAATATTTCTTCACAAAAAAAGAATTCTTTGACATCAATCTTTATGGAACATGTCCAAAAAAAATCTAGCTGTCAACACTGAATATTGCATTGTTACATTTTTCTCACAGTTTATGAACTTATATTCAAATTTTGTTGAAGTAGTATTCAATAAGTATATTTATAAAGGATTTTGAAAAAATCACACGTACCCCTTGGCATACCTTCAAGTACCCCCAGGGGTAAGCGTACCCCCATTTGAGAACCACTGCCATAAAGTCCCCCTTTCCTTGTGCTGTTCTACTAGCTAATTTCCATCCAGTTCAACAATAACTGGACGCCGTTACACATTTCCCCAAACTACGGAACGGGCTGAGGGTCAAAAACGTTAATCGTGCGTTAAAAAAAGTATCGTCGCTAAAGGAACTTCTAGTTAACATGTTACTATCGTGTTAACTTTGACAGGCCTACTTTTTATTCACTTGTTTTTTAGTTTAAAAAAAATCACATTGTTAGAGTTTGAGTTTTTACTTTATATGCATAGATATACAATATTAATTGCATTGAGACTGTGCTTGTGTCAGTAAAAATCAATGTGTTGACAAGCATCCTGAAGAGGGAAAAAAAAAAAAAGTACATTTTTGCGGGAGGATCAAGGTATTTTGGTGTCTTCTTCTTCTGAGAAACACATACAGTACACCGCTCCTCCTCTGCATAGACATTGTGCTGATAACTTTATAATTGGCTTTTGGTTGCACGGGCTGTTTACTTTACGAGTCATTAAAAGTATCCAAGAATAGCAAATTAGGCGAGTGTTAATTCTGATAACAAACAGTGTGTGACTGAATCCGATTCTTTTTTGATCCCTGCAACTGATCTCCAACCAATTTTTCATGTATTATTCTTTCTGTGCCACCTATTCAAGGTGAGCCGCTACAATGCCGCTTACATCCTTATATTCAGATGCTCCCTCACATCACAGCCTAATTCCTTCTCTTCTTTTCCTCCTCCTCCTCCTCCTCCTCCCCTCGCTGCTTTGCTGACACCGTGTACCCATACACTCGTCGCCGCCGCTGCGCATTTGATCATTTGTATTCCCAATCAAGGGGTAAATATACAGCGTACACTCCCACTTCCTGTATTTCAAGCCTCTGTTTGGAGGTTTACAAATGAATGAGGGGGCTGAGGTTGTGTCTGCACGCCTCTCCTGAGATCACCTGGCACACTTAATCAAACATTTGCGCCTTTAATTTGGTGCTCGCTCCCCCGAAAAACAACACCTGCGTCATCATCCGCAGTCGACAGCGAGCGAATGGCTTCGACTGCCATGTCCAACCGTGACTTTTACTTTTGACGGCTTTAGTAGGCTTTCGCTTGCTTTTCACCCACGGCTCTTTTTCTGTATTAATACACTCGCGGTTTCTAAACGTTCTAAATGACAGTGAAGCATTTACGCCAGGCTCTGCAGTACATTCTCCAATTGCGGCATCGCCTCACTCGGAATAGAAGTCAAAAAAAAGGAGCGCGACATCACCCGTTGCGTCGGTTCCAACGACGCAAGAGATGACATTTAACTGTAGTTAATTATGTATGCAAAACGCAGCCGCTCAGCCGCTTTAAGAGGTCAGCTTGACAAAGTATCCCCACACGAGGGGAAATCTCATGGCAATGACATAGCCCTATTAAAACACACACAAACTGCCAGTGCAATTAACAGTGCAATACAGTTTCATGCCATGGTCACTATTGCCTGGTTTTTCTTGCTATATTCTTACAAACCCCGTTTCCAAATGAGTTGGGAAATTGTGTTAGATGTAAATATAAACGGAATACAATGATTTGCAAATCATTTTCAACCCATATTCAGTTGAATGCACTACAAAGACAAGATATTTGATGTTCCAATTCATAATCATTATTTTTTTTTTTTGCAAATAATAGTTAACTTAGAATTTCATGGCTGCAACACGTGCCAAAGTAGTTGGGAAAGGGCATGTTCACCACTGTGTTACATCACCTTTTCTTTTAACAACACTCAAAAAACGTTTGGGAACTGAGGAGACTAATTGTTGAAGCTTTGAAAGTGAAATTCTTTCCCATTCTTGTTTTATGTAGAGCTTCAGTCGTTCAACAGTCCGGGGTCTCCGCTGTCGTATTTTACGCTTCATAATGCGCCACACATTTTCGGTGGAAGACATGTCTGGACTGCAGGCGGGCCAAGAAAGTACCCGCACTCTTTTTTTTTTTTTTTACAAAGCCACGCTGTTGTAACACTTGTCTTGCTGAAATAAGCTGGGGCATCCATGATAACGTTGCTTGGATGACAACATATGTTGCTCCAAAACCTGTATGGACCATTCAGCATTAATGGTGCCTTCACAGATGTGTAAGTTACCCATGCCTTGGGCACTAATACACCCCCATACCATCACAGATGCTGGCTTTTGAACTTTGCGCCTATAAAAATCCGAATGGTTATTTTCCTCTTTGTTGTGGTAGATACCACATCCTCTTTTTCCAAATATAATTTGAAATGTGGACTCATCAGACCACAGAACACCTTTCCACTTTGCATCAGTCCATCTTAGGTGAGCTCCGGCCCAGCCAAGCCGTCGTCGTTTCAGGATACTGTTGATAAATGGGTTTGGCTTTGCATAGTAGAGTTTTAACTTGCACTTTCAGATGTAGCGACTAACTGTAGTTACTGACAGTGGTTTTATGAAGTGTTCCTGAGCCCATGTGGTGATATCCTCTACACACTGATGTTGGTTTTTGATGCAGTACCGCCTGAGAGATCAAAAGTCTGTAATATCATCGCTTACCTGCAGTGATTTCTCCATATTCTCTGAACTTTTTGATGATTTTACAGACCGTAGATGGTAAAATCCCTAAATTCCTTGCAATAGCTCGTTGAGAAATGTTGTTCTAAAACTGTTCAACAATTTGCTTACAAATTGGTGACCCTTGCCCCATCCTTGTTTGTGAATTACTTAGCATTACATGGAAGCTGCTTTTATATCCAATCATGGCACCCACCTGTTCCCAATTAGCCTGCACACCTGTGGGGTGTTCCAAATAAGTGTTTGATGAGCATCCCTCAACTTTATCAGTCTTTATTGCCACCATTCCCAAATTTGTTGTCACGTGTTGCTGGCATCAAATTCTAAAGTTAATGATTATTTGCAACAAAAAAAATGTTTATCTGTTTGAACATCAAATATGTTGTCTTTGTAGCATATTCAACTGAATATGGGTTGAAAATTATTTGCATATCATTTTATTCCGTCTATATTTACATCTAACATAATTTCCCAACTCATATGGAAACGGGGTTTGTATTTGTACTGTTGTATTATTTATTCTTATTGTTGTTTTTATATTTTATTCTTATTGTAATATTTCCTTTTTTTTTCCATTTATACCCCCATTATTTACTTTTCACTTTTTAAATTCAATCTCAATTCTGTACACTGCTGCTGGAATTTTAATTTTCCTGAGGGAACTCTCCTAAACTAGGAATAAAGTACTATCTTTCTTTCTATCTATCTATCTATCTATCTATCTATCTATCTATCTATCTATCTATCTATCTATCTAGCCATCTATCCATCTATCCATCTATCCATCTATCCATCTATCTATCTATCTATCTATCTATCTATCTATCTATCTATCTATCCATCCATCCATCCATCCATCCATCCATCCATCCATCCATCCATCCATCCATCCATCCATCCATCCATCCATCCATCCATCCATCCATCCATCCATCCATCCATCCATCCATCCATCCATCCATCCATCCATCCATCCATCCTACCGCCCTTTTCCCCTTCTACTTTACAGCCGGTCGCCGAGATTTCAGACTTCACATTACTTTATTCCAACGTGTCAGTGGCTCAAATCCCAATTTTTTAAAAATACCAAGCAAATGAATACATTTTAGCGTTGAAGCGAGTGCCATTTGTTGTGTAAGAAAGGGACACGCCGGCTCTGTGTGTGTGTGTGTGTGTGTGTGTGTGTCTTTGTTCATATTTGGGCGTGCGCATACAGTTCAAACTGAAGCACATCAAAAGAAAGTGGGAGATTTTCATAGCTATTTTTTTTTCTTTGTAGTTCTTTAATTGCATCCCCATGGCTTTCTTTCCATGGACAGAATCTTAAACAAAACATTCGCAGGGGTTTTTTTGGGTGGGGGGGAGATTTTTTTTTTTTTTTTTTTTTTTTTTTTTTGGAGGGAGACGAGAACTCAACTTTTTAAACAACAGACGCATGTCAGGGATGAATGATTTTTAATTTGGTGAAATATCCAAACATATTTTTAGGTTTTGCTTGCAGCATATTATAACTTTGTCTGATTGTTAACAATCATAAAATTACAGCTGTTAGAGGAAATACTCTGCAGGTTTTACTTAGCCTGTGATGATTTTTGTATTTTATTTTTTAATTCTTTATTTTGTATTTTTTTATTATGTAGTTTTCAAATGCCTTCTCTTTTGTAAATGTGCATTACACACTCTAAAGAAGCTATGTCCTCTGCAGTGGACATTTGTGTTTTGGGCTATGTCTTTTCCAAAATGTGTAATAGACCAAAGAAATAGACCAAAAACACATCTCAGGAGAATATACACATATTTTGTGTGCATACAAACTCGGACTGTCAAAAATAATAAGTTAATCCCTCCCTTTTACTTTTAACACCTTTAGGAAGCTTTAGCCGGCTTTTTCACCCTATTTCACACACTGCTCTATTTTATTAGGGATGTCAGAAATAATGAGTTAAATCATATGATTAATCACATTAATTATGTAATACGCTGATTAATTACACAATGTACTGCTTATATACCTGAACAGTGAATTATTTTGAATCTTATAAAAATGTATTTATGTTATCTCTTACTTATATCCTGCCTTATAAATGACCCTTATTGCTCATGTAATTATTTTCCCCAAACTTCTGCACAGTAGTACAATTTAATGGCATTCATATCTCTGCATAACAATGTTTTAACCTTCTCTACTTATTTATTGATAGCATGTAATATTCAGCCTGTTAAACATTCTCCAATTGTAGACTATAAATCAGAACACATATTTTGTCCAAACTCGGACCGTCAAAAATAATAAGTTAAGCCATCCCTTTTACTTTTAACACCTTAAGGAAGCTTTAGCCGGCGTTTTCACCCTATTTCACATACTGCTGTTTTTTTTTTCTTTTTAGGGCTTTCAGAAATAATGAGTTAAATCATTTGATTAATCACATTATGTATTCACGCTGATTAATCACACAATGTACTGCTCATATACCTGAACAGTGCACTTACAGATGTAGCGACAAACTGTATTTAGTGACAGTGGTTTTCTGAAGTGTTCCTGAGCCCATGTGGTGATATCCTTTAGAGATTGATGTCGGTTTTTGACAGTGCCGTCTGAGGGATCGAAGGTCACAGTCATTCAATGTTGGTTTCTGACCATGTCGCTTACGTGGAGTTATTTCTCCAGATTCTCTGAACCTTTTGATGATATTATGGACCGTAGAGGTTGAACCCCCTACATTTCTTGCAATTGCACTTTGAGAAATGTTGTTCTTAAACTGTTTGACTATTTGCTCACGCAGTTGTGGACAAAGGGGTGTACCTCGCCCCATCCTTTCTTATGAAAGACTGAGCATTTTTTGGGAAGCTGTTTTTATACCCAATCATGGCACCCACCTGTTCCCAATTAGTCTGCACACCTGTGGGATGTTCAAAATAAGTGTTTGATTAGCATTCCTCAACTTTATCAGTATGTATTGCCACCTTTCCCAACTTCTTTGTCACATGTTGCTGGTATCAAATTCTAAAGTTAATGATTATTTGCAAAAAAAAAATGTTTATCAGGTTGAACATCAAATATATTGTATTTGTAGCATATTCAATTGAATATGAGTTGAAAAGGATTTGCAAGTCATTGTATTCTGTTTATATTCATATCTAACACAATTTCCCAACTCATATGGAAACGGGGTTTGTAATATTCACCCAGTTAAACATTCTCCAGTTGCGGAGTATCACTCAGAACACATATTTTTTTGCATCCAAACTCGGACTCTCAATAATAATAAGTTAAGCCATCCCTTTTACTTTTAACACCTTAAGGAAGCTTTAACCGGCTTTTTCACCCTATTTCACATACTGCTCTTTTTTTTTTTTTTAGGGCTTTCAGAAATAATGAGTTAAATCATGTGATTAATCACATTATGTATTACACTGATTAATCACACAATGTACTGCTTGAACAGTGGATTATTTTGAAAGTTAGAAAAATGTATTAATGTTATCCCTTATGTCCTGCCGTATAAAGGACCCTTATTGCTTTTTTCTGCATGGTAATGAGTGGATATAGTGTGCTCATGTAATGATTGCCCCAAACGTCTGCACAGTAGTGCAAGTTAATGGCATTCACATCTCTGCATGAAAATGTTTTAACCTTCTCAACTTATTTATCAATAACATGTAATATTCAGCCAGTTAAAACATTCTGCAATTGCGGACTATCAGTCAGAACACATATTGGTGTGCATCCAGACTCGGACTGTCAAAAATAATAAGTTCAGAATAGTTGTATTGCCATCGTTTGAGGTGGGGTTCATAAAGTAAGATTTTTTTCTTGGTACAATCATGCAGCATAAAACCCATATAACAGTATAGGTAATAAGTAATAAAATTGAGCTGTAACTGAGGTGTCAGATCTTGTTATTGTTCATGTGTCTGAAGGCCGAGGGGGAAAAAAAACTGTTCAGGAAGCTTTACTTTTAACACCTTTCGTAAGCTTTAGCTGTTTTTTTCACCCTATTTCACCTACCGCTCTTTTTTATTAGGGCTGCCAGGAATAATGAGTTGAATCATATGATTACCGTATTTTTCGGACTATAAGTCGCAGTTTTTTTTCATAGTTTGGCCGGGGGTGCAACTTATTCTTCGGAGCGACTTTTGTGTGAAATTATTAACACATTACCGTAAAATATAAAATTGTATTATTTATCTATTTCGCAGAAGAGACGAAGAGAATGTCAGCAATCGTCACATACACGTCAACCAATAAGACTTCGGCGGGGGAGGGTCATGGTAGAAGTGCATTGTGAGTCACGGAATGCTAACTGCTATATGCTACTGCCGTATCTATTAAAATGGATCATTTCATCGTTGGCAGTAACTTATAAAAACTGAGAAGGGCCGAACATAAATGGCACCGAAAAGGAGATCATGTACTGCAGATTACAAGCTGGACGTAGTGAAATATGCAGCAGAAAACAACAACAGAAAGCAGCACATACCTTTGGAGTTGGCAGAGTTGTTAAGAAGCGACATCAAGGAAGAACATTTCATGGGATTTATCGATTAGGAGTGACAGATTGTTTGGTAAACGTATAGCATGTTCTATATGTTATAGTTATTTGAATGACTCTTACCATAATATGTCACGTTAACATACCAGGCACCTTCTCAGTTGGTTATTTATGCGTCATATAACGTACACTTATTCAGCCTGTTGTTCACTATTCTTTATTTATTTTAAATTGCCTTTTAAATGTCTATTCTTGGTGTTGGGTTTTATCAAATAAATTTCCCCCAAAAATGCGACTTTTACTCCAGTGCGACGTATATATGTTTTTTTCCTTCTTTACTATGCATTTTCAGCCGGTGCGACGTATACTCCGGAGCGATTTATAATCTGAAAAATACCGGTAATCACTTGAATGATGTATTAACAGTGGATGTTTACCTCAGATGAGAAAAGAGACTCCGACTGGTGTGCTTTCTGCCAAACTTCACGTTGAAATAAACCCAGACAGGACTTTAAAGGCCTACTGAAATAAGATTTTCTTTTTTAAACGGGTATAGCAGGTCCATTCTATGTCATACTTCATCATTTCGCGATATTGCCATATTTTTGTTGAAATGATTTAGTAGAGAACATCAACGATAAAGTTTGCAACTTTTGGTCGCTAATAAAAAAGCCTTGCCTGTACCGGAAGTAGCAAACGATGTGCGCGTGACGTCACAGGTTGTAGAGCTCCTCACAGCCTCACATTGTTTACAATGATGGCCACCAGCAGCTGGAGCTATTCGGACCGAGAAAGCAACAAGCAACAAAGTTACACTAAAAGACTAGATAAAAAAAGACAGGGCAGTGGGAGCGATTCAGATGTTATCAGACACATTTACTGGGATAATTCTGGAAAATCCCTTATCTGCTTATTGTGTTACTAGTGTTGTAGTGAGATTATACTGTCGTACCTGAAAGTTGGAGGGGTGTGGCCACAGATGTGGTGACCGCCAGTGTCTCTGAGGGAAGCCAAGGCATATGCCACTTTGACAGCTGCATGAGGAACGACGCAAGCTCCGCTCATATCTACGGTAAGAGCCGACTTATTACCACCATTTTCTCACCGAAAACTGCTGGTTGACATGTGGTAGGGAACTATGTTCGCTTGACCGCTGTGTTCCATAGTAAAGCTTCGCCTTCGAGGAAACACCGGCTGTGTTTGTGTTGCTAAAGGCAGCTACAATACACCGCTTCCCACCTCCATCTTTCTTATTTTACGTCTCCATTATTAATTGAACAAACTGCAAAAGATTCAGCAACACAGATGTCCAGAATACTGTGTAATTATGCGATTCAAGGCCTACTGAAATGAGATTTTCTTATTCAAACGGGGATAGCAGGTCCATTCTATTTGTCATACTTGATCATTTCGCGATATTGGCATATTTTTGCTGAAAGGATTTAGTAGAGAACATCCACGATAAAGTTCGCAACTTTTGGTGCCAATAGAAAAGCCCTGCCTTTACCGGAATTATGTGCGCGTGACGTCACGAGCTCCACACATATTCACATTGTTTTTAATGGGAGCCACCAGCAGTAAGAGCTATTCGGACCGAGAAAACAACAATTTCCCCATTAATTTGAGTGAGGATGAAAGATTCGTGTTTTAGGATATGGATAGCGAAGGACTAGAAAAATAAAAATAAAATCAAGTTTAAAAAAAAAAGCGATTGCATTGGGACGGATTCAGATGTTTTTAGACACATTTACTATGATAATTTTGGAAATCCCTTATCTTTCTATTGTTTTGCTAGTGTTTTAGTGAGTTTAATAGTACCTGATAGTCTGAGGGGTGTGTCCACGGGTGTCTTGAGGCCAGTGTCTGAGGGAAGTCGACAGCAGCTTTATGGACGGCGAGAGCTCAGCTGATCTCCGGTAAGAGGCGACTTTTTACCACAATTTTCTCACCGAAAACTGCTGGTTGACATTTGGTCGGGATCCATGTTCGCTTGACCGCTCTGATCCATAGTAAAGCTTCACCTCCGGGAATTTTAAACAAGGAATCACCGTGTGTTTGTGTGGCTAAAGGCTAAAGCTTCCCAACTCCATCTTTCTACTTTGACTTCTCTATTATTAATTGAAGAAATTGCAAAATATTCAGCAACACAGATGTCCAAAATACTGTGTAATTATGCGGTTAAAGCAGACAACTCTTAGCCGCGAGTGGTGCAGCGCTAATATTTCCTTACAGTCCGTGACGTTTTCAACAATAAACTCCGCGGGAAATTTAAAATTGCAATTTAGAAAACTAAACCGGCCGAATTGGCATGTGTTGCAATGTTAATATTTCATCATTGATATATAAATTATCAGACTGCGTGGTCGGTAGTAGTGGGTTTCAGTAGGCCTTTAAATAAAACTATCACTATTTTTGCCTTCAATTGAATAATTGAAAAATGTCCCAAAATTACATTCAGTAAAATGGTCTTTTTTAAATTAATTTAAATTACCATATTTCCTTGAATTGCCGCAGGGCATATAGTATGCGCCTGCCTTGAATTACTGCCAGGTCAAACTCGCTTCCCAAAATAATTAGTGCATGCTTAGTATTACCGCCTGGTCAAACTCGTGACGTCACGAGTGACACTTCCCCTGTCATCATTTTCAAAATGGAGGAGGCTGATTTCAATACCTGTAATTTGAAATCGCATAAAGGGAAGAAGATTAAGAGCTATTCAGTAGGATTTAAGGTCCAAGCTTACATCACACTCAAATTTTTACTGCATACCTTTGGTAAGTGCCGGAGTGAGAAGAGGTTTTAAAATAATTAGCGCATGCTTACTTTTACCGCATGCCTTTGGTAAGCGCAGGAGTGAGAAGAGGTTTTAAATTAATTAGCGCCCCGGCGGGAATTCAACGAAACACGGTATGCATAGAAGGAATAACCTGTGATTAATCACGACTGATCCAAATTCACAAGTGTGAAATATGAATGGTTGGACAGCACTAGTCAGAATGTAACAGGAGCGCTGCCGTGCTTATTTACAACATGGAAAGATCAATATTTCAGATGGGCTTTCCAAGGATTTGTTTCAAACATTTTCCTGAAAATCAGCCTCTCACTGGAATAAGCGCACGTAGTATCTCTTGTTGTGTCTACATATTAATGCATCACAGCGCGCGCTCACGCAGATGTCTGATGTTGTGCTATCATCCCTTACAGTCAGGCGGGGATCATCAGCGCACCTGCTAATTACCAACTCCAGCTGGAGAGTTAAATGGAGATCTGTTCTCCGTCTGACCTTTGACCCCGTGCTCTTTATGTGACGCACTTCAAACCCCTGTTTGGGGGCCGGCTGGGGCCGGGCCTTAATGAGGCCCCATGTCTGCCCTCTGTGGGCCGTGCGCCTCGGATGCCCCGCTTTCATCCGCGACCATCCTCCCTTGATGTAAATTGAAAAGATCACAGCTATGGGGAGAAGACCTGGACTGGAAAGGCCTCTCTGCATAGATTATGAATATCATAACTCAACAGTTTTCTTTTCGCTCCCCAAAGCCGCCCCTCCCCCCCTCCGCCCCCGCCGCCGCCGCCACCTCTTCCCCATACAATGCAATAGTTCTAATTGGACCCAATGGGGGACTCTCTGGCTTTGATCTCATCACCGCCACTGTGACTTTACACTAAAAAATGTCACTGCCAAATAGGGTTATCACCTGTAGAGCCTGGCCTTCCTCTGATGTCTGTACGCGTCTCGTTAGTTTCACTCAAACCGGAGAAGTTAATTAGTTTGACAGAACCATTACTGCCGAGACGTACCTGATGATTGCGGCGTAGGCGCCACAGTCAAACTCCCAATTACCAAACGCGCATTTTTTTTTTTTTGTACACGCAATGCAAAGAGGAACGTACCTGACGGTGCTCTCGTCTCTCCTGACAATAGCCAATATTCCGTGCTTTATGCCGCGCTGTTGAATTGATCATATAGGAATTTTTAATCACGCTTAAACTTTTGAATCAAACTTTTTCACCCCTAACATTGTGAAGGAAAACACAACTGATTGTGTCCCCCACCTCATTAAAAAGTGTTTGCCGGCGCGGTGCTCTCAGCCGTTCAAAGCGGCTGCACACAACTCTGTGCAGAGTAAACTCGGCTATCCCGTCTTGTCTGACAGTCTTTGGGGTATGCCTCCCCCACTTAGACTGACATTGTGTTCCCTTTGATTCCCCCCCCCCCCCCCCCCCCAAACACCACCACCAAATACGGAGGGAAAAAAAAAAAAGACATTTTAATGATTTGCAAGGAAGAATGCACATAAACATGAAATATTAATTTTTGAAAGAGCTTTACACAAACATAAAAGCATTTAGCACAATGAGCGAATATGGAGATGACACTTGTTAATTTAATCGTGATAAACTTTCTGTTTGATGCCTTGGAGCATTTGCGATGGCAGCGCGGGGACGTTGTGGAGAGTGAGGAGAAAAAAAAAACCCAGGAGAGACGAATCGACGCTGCTCGTTTTGTCTTTGTCCCAGTTTAAGACTGACACTCTCTCTGTTGTCTTCTTTCTTGCTCTGTTACTTTCCGCCTGTGCTCTCTGAACATTTTTGCTTCTCCTCCCTCAAGTTTTTCCCGATTGGCTAATTGCAGAGACACCCAGACCGCAATCTTGCCGTATCGCCGCCGTTTCACACCATGATATGTTTGCTTGTCTCTTATTAGAATTGTCAAATGATACCAAAGAACCTCCTGCTTTTATACCCGCTCGCTTCTCTTTCCTGAAAATATGACCATCCTAAACACTTCTGACTCTAGCAGTATTACACACACACTGTAAAACAGGGTTTTTACCGGTCATTAAAAGTCATTCAATAGATTTTGCAAAAATCATTGCCTGAAAAGGCATTAAAAAGCATACAATTTGATGTCCAGATTAAATAAAAAAAATGTTATGTGGTGAAACCCTACATCAGGGGTCCCCAAACTTTTTGACCCAGGGCCGTATTGGGTTAAAATATATATATATATATATATATATATATATATATATATATATATATATATATATATATATACCGCGGGTCGGGCGGGTGACATGACAAAAAAATAGATTTTAATTAGATTCGGGCGGGTGGCGGTTGTACCATTCGGAAATATTTGATATACATGGTTCAGGGATCGGTATCCTTTACCATTCATAGAGCCATTCAACCCCGCCCAACAAACCGAAACACAGGGGTGTGGGGGTTGGCGGGGTTTGCTGCTAGCAGGGTGTATGATATAGTCAGGTGGGGTCATGGATGCAAAGGATTCTGGGTATTTTTGTGTTGGGTTTATGTTGTGTTACTGTGAGGATGTTCTCCCGAAATGTGTTTGTCATTCTTGTTTGGTGTGGCTTCACAGCGTGGCGCATATTAGTAAGAGTGTTACAATTGTTTATATCACAACCATTAGTGTACTCTGTGTCACCCAGTATGCCTTGCAGTCGTGTACGTGTGTCTGCAGAAGCCACACACAACTGGACTGGTGAGTAGATTGTACATGTTGTAGAAGGCGTCAAAGGCAAAGGCTTCAAAGCACGCCCTAATACTTATTAACTGGGTGACTGCCGGCAGACATTCTTGAGAATGTTTACGTCTCCTATTGTCCTCTTCGCTTTGTGACACGGGCCCAAAACAGCTCTTTGAACGGTAAAGGTTACCGATCCCTGAACCATGTGTATCAAATATTTCCAAATGGTTCAACCGCCACCCACCCGAATCTATTTAAAATCTATTTTTTCGTCATGTCACCCACCCGACCCGCGTTCTCATCCGCGGACTCCGCAAACCGCGCATCTCCATCCATCCATCCATCCATCATCTTCCGCTTATCCGAGGTCGGGTCGCGGGGGCAGCAGCCTAAGCAGGGAAGCCCAGACTTCCCTATCTCCAGCCACTTCGTCTAGCTCTTCCCGGGGGATCCCGAGGCGTTCCCAGGCCAGCCGGGAGACATAGTCTTTCCAACATGTCCTGGGTCTTCCCCGTGGCCTCCTACCAGCTGGACGTGCCCTAAACACATCCCTAGGGAGGCGTTCGGGTGGCATCCTGACCAGATGCCCGAACCACCTCATCTGGCTCCTCTCGATGTGGAGGAGCAGCGGCTTTACGTTGAGCTCCTCCCGGATGGCAGAGCTTCTCACCCTATCTCTAAGGGAGAGCCCCGCCACCCGGCGGAGGAAACTCATTTCGGCTGCTTGTACCCGTGATCTTATCCTTTCGGTCATGACCCAAAGCTCATGACCATAGGTGAGGATGGGAACGTAGATCGACCGGTAAATTGAGAGCTTTGCCTTCCGGCTCAGCTCCTTCTTCACCACAACGGATCGATACAACGTCCGCATTACTGAAGACGCCGCACCGATCCGCCTGTCGATCTCACGATCCACTCTTCCCCCACTCGTGAACAAGACTCCTAGGTACTTGAACTCCTCCACTTGGGGCAGGGTCTCCTCCCCAACCCGGAGATGGCACTCCACCCTTTTCCGGGCGAGAACCATGGACTCGGACTTGGAGGTGCTGATTCTCATTCCGGTCGCTTCACACTCGGCTGCGAACCGATCCAGTGAGAGCTGAAGATCCCGGCCAGATGAAGCCATCAGGACTACATCATCTGCAAAAAGCAGAGACCTAATCCCGTGGCCACCAAACCGGAACCCCTCAACGCCTTGGCTGCGCCTAGAAATTCTGTCCATAAAAGTTATGAACAGAATCAGTGACAAAGGACAGCCTTGGCGGAGTCCAACCTTCACTGGAAACGTGTCCGACTTACTGCCAGCAATGCGGACCAAGCTCTGACACTGATCATACAGGGAGCGGACCGCCACAATAAGACAGTCCGATACCCCATACTCTCTGAGCACTCCCCACAGGACTTCCCGAGGGACACGGTCGAATGCCTTCTCCAAGTCCACAAAGCACATGTAGACTGGTTGGGCAAACTCCCATGCACCCTCAAGAACCCTGCCGAGAGTATAGAGCTGGTCCACAGTTCCACGACCAGGACGAAAACCACACTGTTCCTCCTGAATCCGAGGTTCGACTATCCGGCGAAGCCTCCTCTCCAGTACACCTGAATAAACCTTACCGGGAAGGCTGAGGAGTGTGATCCCACGATAGTTGGAACACACCCTCCGGTCCCCCTTCTTAAAGAGAGGGACCACCACCCCGGTCTGCCAATCCAGAGGTACCGCCCCCGATGTCCACGCGATGCTGCAGAGTCTTGTCAACCAAGACAGCCCCACAGCATCCAGAGCCTTAAGGAACTCCGGGCGGATCTCATCCACCCCCGGGGCCTTGCCGCCGAGGAGCTTTTTAACTACCTCAGCGACCTCAGCCCCAGAAATAGGAGAGTCCACTACAGATTCCCCAGGCACCGCTTCCTCAAAGAAAGACGTGTTGGTGGGATTGAGGAGGTCTTCGAAGTATTCCCTCCACCGATCCACAACATCCGCAGTCGAAGTCAGCAGAACACCATCCGCACCATACACGGTGTTGATAGTGCACTGCTTCCCCTTCCTGAGGCGCCGCATGGTGGTCCAGAATCGCTTCGAAGCCGTCCGGAAGTCGTTTTCCATGGCTTCCCCGAACTCTTCCCATGTCCGAGTTTTTGCCTCCGCGACCGCTAAAGCTGCACATCGCTTGGCCCGTCGGTACCCGTCCACTGCCTCCGGAGTCCTATGAGCCAAAAGAACCCGATAGGACTCCTTCTTCAGCTTGACGGCATCCCTCACTGCTGGTGTCCACCAACGGGTTCTGGGATTACCGCCACGACAGGCACCAACAACCTTGCGGCCACAGCTCCAATCAGCCGCCTCGACAATAGAGGCTCGGAACATGGTCCACTCGGACTCAATGTCCCGCACCTCCCTCGTGACATGTTCAAAGTTCTCCCGGAGGTGTGAATTGAAACTCTCTCTGACAGGAGACTCTGCCAGACGTTCCCAGCAGACCCTCACAATGCGCTTGGGCCTGCCAGGTCTGTCCGGCATCCTCCCCCCACCATCGCAGCCAACTCACCACCAGGTGGTGATCGGTAGAAAGCTCCGCCCCTCTCTTCACCCGAGTGTCCAAAACATAAGGCCGCAAATCCGATGACACAACTACAAGGTCGATCATGGAACTGCGGCCTAGGATGTCCTGGTGCCAAGTGCACATATGGACACCCTTATGTTTGAACATGGTGTTTGTTATCGACAAACTGTGACGAGCACAAAAGTCCAATAACAAAACACCACTCGGGTTTAGATCCGGGCGACCATTCTTCCCAATCACGCCTCTCCAGGTTTCACTGTCGTTGCCAACATGAGCGTTGAAGTCTCCCAGTAGGACAAGGGAATCACCCGGAGGAGCACTTTCCAGTACTCCCTCGAGTGTTCCCAAAAAGGGTGGGTATTCTGAACTGCTGTTTGGTGCGTAAGCACAAACAACAGTCAGGACCCGTCCCCCCACCCGAAGGCGTTGAACCATTTGGAACCGCGCATCTCTAATATAAATATATATATATATATATATATATATATATATATATATATATTTATATATTTGGATTATCCAGAGAATAGTGCTCGATACCGTGGTAGCGAGCAATATGTATGTGTGGGAAAAATCACAAGACTACTTCATCTCTACAGAATTGTTTCTTGAGGGGTTCCCTCAATCATCAGGATATTTGTATATATATAAAATTATTATTATTATTCATTATCAATAGTGTTATTTCTATTGATATTTGTATTGCTCCATTTGTAGTATAATAATGTTCATTGTCATTTCTGTATTAGATATTTCAATAACTGCTTATTTGCTATCACTTTTACCATCATATTTGTACATTCCCTATTTTCAGATGTTGTTCTGTTGTTGTTTGTTAGTGTTTTGTTTGCTGTTGTTGTCTCTTTGTCCCTCCTGCTCTGGCCCGGCAGCACCAAATAATGATAAATCCATTTGATAAAGTCAAATACAAATAAGGCAACAAGACAAGTATCCCACACTACTCTTTTGTAAAGTAAATTTGTACAGCTGATATGGGCATCTACATCAAATAAAATGATTGAAGCTGGACAGGACAAAAAAAAACAAAACTACATTTAGCAAGAAATATTCAGTGTCTTAATATTATTAAACCACGTAAAATGATATGGCCCACAAACCTAGAGTTTTATGCTAAAAACTCACACCTGTTACGCTCAGTCCTGTTACTCCAACAAGTCATCTTCAGCTTGAGAACCTATTCCAAAATGACACACAGACGACTGAGATGGGCCAACATGACCTGCTCAGTGGCCTTGATTGATTGATTGAAACTTTTATTAGTAGATTGCACAGTTTAGTACGTATTCCGTACAATTGACCGTGCACCAATAGGTAACACCCAAATCAGTCGGGGTGCACGTTAATCAATTCATGGTACAAATACAGTATATACAATTAGCATAATACAGTCATCACACAGGTTATCATCATTGAATTATTTACATTATTTACAATCCGGGGGTTGGGATGAGGAGCTTTGGTTGATATTTTTTTCAGTTTCAGTTTATTTTCAGTCTAACAAAAACATATTCAAACATAGATCACGATTCAAAAATGAATAACATGACTGAAACAGGCAGAAGCAAAAAAGCTTATATGCCCAACATAAATTTTTTTACATTCAATTAAGTTACCTTTTCTAATAATTCAGTCATCAACAATTGCATCAACAGAGAAATGGACATTGAAACACTGTAGGTCTGACTTTGTAGGATATGTACAGCGAGCATAGAACATGGTGAGTTCAGATAGCATAAGAACAAGTATATACATTTGATTATTTACATTAGGTTATTTACAATCCGGGGAGATGGGATGTGAATGGAGGAGGGTATTAGAAAAGGGTTAAAGTTGCCTGGAGGTGTTGTTTTAGAGCGGTTTTGAAGTAATATAGAGATGCACTTACTTTTACACCTGTTGGGAGTGCATTCCACATTGATGTGGCATAGAAAGAGAATGAGTTAAGACCTTTGTTTGATCGGAATCTGGGTTTAACGGTGTTTGTAGAGCTCCCCCTGGTGTTGTGGTTATGGCGGTCATTTACGTTAAGGAAGTAGTTTGACATGTACTTCGGTATCATGGAGGTGAAGCAGATTTTATAGACTAGGCTCAGTGCAAGTTGTTTTACTCTGTCCTCCACTCTGAGCCAGCCCACTTTGGAGAAGTGGGTTGGAGTGAGGTGTGATCTGGGGCCTTGTGGTTAGTGTCCGTCGTTGGTTCAAACCCCGGCCGAGTCATACCAAAGACTATAAAAACGGGACCCATTGCCTGCCCGCTTAGCACTCAGCATCAAGGGTTGGAATTGGGGATTAAATCACCAAAATGATTCCCGAGCGCGGCCACCACTGCTGCTCACTGCTCCCCTCACCTCCCAGTAGGGTGAACATGGGGATGGGTCAAATGCAGAGGATAATTTCACCACACCTAGTGTGTGTGCGACTATTATTGGTACTTTAACTTGAACTTTACACATTTTCAGTACAGTAGTTTAGGTGTAGAGTTGAGAAAACATACTCATTTAAACTTTATTTTGAGAGTTGACACAAGCAAATGGCACAAGTTAAAGTTAAAAGTTAAAGTACCGATGATTGTTACACACACACGCTAGGTGTGGTGAAATTTGTCCTCTGCATTTGACCCATTCCCTTGATCACCCCCTGGGAAGTGAGGGGAGCAGTGGGCAGCAGCGGTGCCAAGCCCAGGAATCATTTATGGTGATTTAACCCCCAATTCCAACCCTTGGTGCTGAGTGCCAAGCAAGGAGGTAATGGGTCCCATTTTTTTATAGTCTTTGGTATGACTCTGCCCTGGTTTGAACTCCCAACCTACCGATCTCAGGGCGGACACTCTAACACTGAGTAGGTTGAGTTGAGTTGTGTTTGAGTTTATTTCGAACATGCAAACATACAACATAATACATCACAATTTCCAGTTTTTCTTTTCAACATGTTCGAAAAGGAGTAGGAAGAAGCAGAGTTTATTATTAGGTGAAATGTATTCAGAATAAATAATTCAAATTTCCATGAAATGTACCGTATTTTTTGGACTATAAATCACAGTTTTCTTCATAGTGGTGTGACATATACTCTGGAGTGACGTATGTGTGAAATTATTAACACATTACCGTAAAATATCAAATCATATTATTCATCTCATTCGCGGAAGAGACGAAGAAAATGTCAGCAATCGTCTCACACACGTCAACCAATAAGAATTCGGTGGGGGAGGGTCATGGTAAAGTGCATTGTGGGTCATGGAATGCTAACTGCTACATGCTACTGCCATAGCTATTAAAATTTACTAGTTACTAGTTTACTAGTTTGCTAGTTTTTTACTAGTTTACATGTTTATTCACAATACCATATAACAATTACAATAGTGGTGAATATCATCATTTAAAGATGTTGGTACTTGAAAGGGTCCCCCAAATAAGCTAGAAGAAGCTTTTAACAGGGGGTCCAAAGGACAATATATACATGGAAAGATTAAACATGGTAGCAAGCACAACAACAAAAAACAAAAACAAAACAACAACGCTATTTGATAAACACAAGATAATAGTACTAAAGCAAGTATACACATACATACATACATTCATTCAACCATGCAAAACCCAACAGTAGTCTACCCCACATGAGGCATTAAAGATATGTGGTTAGTAGGTAAGTTTTCAGTTTCTTTTTGAAGTTGGAGAACGGATACAGCATCTTGAGGCTCTCATTAAGCTGATTCCAAATATTTGGTCCTCTGCATACGATACTGCGAGCGGTACAAGCCAGTAAACGATGTTTACCTGTTATCAGATCTAAGTTCCGAGTGTTGTGGGCATGCTGGGGACGATTGATTTATTATTTCATCGTTGGCGGTAACTTATAAAAACTGAGAAGGGCTGAACAAAAATGGCACGGAAAGGGAAATCATGTACTTCAGATTACAAGCTGGACGTAGTGAAATATGCAGCAGAAAACGACAAGAGGAAGCGGCGCATACCTTTGGAGTTGGCAGAGTTGTTTAGAAGCCACATCAAGGAAGAAGATTTCATCGGATTTATCGATTAGGAGTGACAGATTGTTTGGTAAACGTATAGTATGTTCTATATGTTATAGTTATTTGAATGACTCTTACCATAATATGTTATGTTAACATAACAGGCACCTTCTCTGTTGGTTATTTATGTGTCATATAACGTACACTTATTCAGCCTGTTGTTCACTATTCTTTATTTATTTTAAATTGTCTTTCAAATGTCTATTCTTGGTGTTGGATTTTATCAAATAAATTTCCCCCAAAAATGCGACTTATACTCCAGTGCGACATATATATGTTTTTTTCCTTCTTTATCATGTGAACAAAATTAGAAACTTGATCAAGTGTGCATCCCAATAAAATGTCTGCTAAACAGGCACAGAGCAGCGGTCCCTCTCCGCCTCATCTTCCTTCCCCTCACCCTCGCTCAGCCACGGCGCAGTCAGACTGCTGTTGAGCAGGTAAGGAGAGACTCTTGACAACTTCCTCCCCGGACCCCCCGGAGACGATGGCCAGGGTGAATCTTTTGTCAACCTAAAACAAGCTCAGGCCTGCTGCTCGTCTTCTCTCGCCTGGAGTCTTTTTGGAGCCGCAGCCAATAATTAAAGACATTTTATGTCAAGAGTCCCCTTTCTAGAGGAGGCTAGAAGAGCCAGGGAGGGGGAGTGGAAAAAACCCATACGGGAGTAAGAAAGGGAGAGAGAAGTCAAAGAAAAAAAGATGAGGAGTGTGGCGAAGGCGAGGATGCAAGTTTCTATTCCCCTTCTTTCCGCTACCCATCCGGTGCTCAATTAGCAAAGCAGCAGGTGCTCCCAGCGGCGCAACACGTACGCCTGGTGGAAAAGCAGGAGCTTTCTTTCTCTTTTCTGTCTTTTTTTTGTGATGACCTGCAAATGTGATATTTCACACTCGGAAAGGGCTAGCTGCCCCCCACCCCGTTTCCCCACACACCCCACCAATCTCAGAGGTGATAATTTAACTTTTACCGTCGTCTTCTCACCGCACCTCTCTCGTTACGTTTTCCACCAGGTGTCCTCGCTGAAGAGCAAGCTCAAGAAGCAGTCGACGGCGACGGGGAGCGGCGTGGCGAGGGCCTTCCTGAGAGCGCAGGCCGCTCTGTTTGGGTCCTACCGGGACGCCCTGCGTTATAAGCCTGTAAGTGGAGGAGCACAACAAAGCTGTCCTACATGGTGTCAAACCAGCGTCACACATTGACAAGAATAACCTTGTTAAAATAGTCCAATTTCACATGCACTTACAAACCCCGTTTCCATATGTGTTGGGAAATCGTGTTAGGTGTAAATATAAACGGAATACAATGATTTGCAAATCCTTTTCAACCCATATTCAGTTGAATGCACTAGAGACAAGATATTTGATGTTCAAACTCATAAACTTTAATTTTTTTTGCAAATAATAATTAACTTAGAATTTAATGGCTGCAACATGTGCCAAAGTAGTTGGGAAAGGGCATGTTCACCACTATGTTACATCACCTTTTCTTTTAACAACACTCAATAAACGTTTGGGAACTGAGAAAACTTATTGTTGAAGCTTTGAAAGTGAAATTCTTTTCCCATTCTTGTTTTGTGTAGAGCTTCAGTCGTTCAAAATTCCGGGGTCTCCGCTTTGGTATTTTATGCTTCATATTGCGCCACACATTTTCGATGAGAGACAGGTCTGGACTGCAGGTGGGCCAGGAAAGTACCCGTACTCTTTTTTTACGAAGCCACGCTGTTGTAACACGTGCTGAATGTGGCTTGGCATTGTCTTGATGAAATAAGCAGGGGCGTTCATGAAAAAAACGGCGCTTAGATGGGAGCATATGTTGTTCCAAAACCTGTATGTACCTTTCAACATTAATGGTGCCTTCACAGATGTGTAAGTTACCCATGCCTTGGGCACTAATGCACCCCCATACCATCACAGAGGCTGGCTTTTGAACTTTGCGTCGATAACAGTCTGGATGGTTCGCTTCCCCTTTGGTTCGGATGACACAATATCGAATATTTCCAAAAACAATTTGAAATGTGGACTCGTCAGACCACAGAACACTTTTCCACTTTGCATCAGTCCATCTTAGATGATCTCGGGCTCAGAGAAGCCGGCGGCGTTTCTGGATGTTGTTGATAAATGGCTTTCACTTTGCAAAATAGAGTTTAGAGTGTCTGCCCTGAGATCGGTAGGTCGTGAGTTCAAAGCCCAGCCGAGTCATACCTGTCATTATCCATGGCCCGGATAATTTTTTATTTTCTGTCAGTTTTGGACTTCCTTAGTTCCTGTTGTTGTGCACCCTTGAGTTTGTTTTGTTACCTTGGCTACCTATTTTTTTGTCCTGCCTCTGATTGGTGTTCGGAACACTCACCTGTTCCCCGAGCATTAATCAGAGGTATTATTTAAAGCCTGTCTTTGCCGGTCAGTCGGCTTGGCTTTTTTGTTTGCTTATGCTACAGTTACGTGAGTATTCCTTGTCTTTTTGCCTATGCTAAGTGTTAGCGTGGGCTTCGAGTGCGATCGGCACATTTTTCCTCTGGCTTGTTTTCAGTTTGTGGTACTTGTTTGAGTTCTACAAATAAATCATGTTCCTACCTGTACGTCCTGTCCGAAGTGGTCCGTTTGCATCCCGGGGGAACAAACACCCTGCACGTAACAATACCAAAGATTATAAAAATGGGACAAAAGGACCTACTTGGCACTCAGCATTAAGGGTTGGAATTGGGGGTTAAATCACCAAAATGATTCCTGGGCGCGGCCACTGCTGCTGTTCACTGCTTCCCTCACCTCCCAGGGGGGTGATCAAGGGTGGTGAGTCAAATGCAGAGATGAATTTCACCACACCTAGTGTGTGTGTGACAATCAGTGGTGTTTTAACTTGAACTTTAATGCTAATCAGTATCATGTTTATGATACTATTAACTATTAACATCAAGCTAGCCCATTTTGAAAAGTGGAGCCTTATTGCATTTTGAGCATTATTTTTTGTTGCTATGGAAAATTGTCACATTACCTAAAAGCAATCGAGCTGAGTCCATGTTTGACTTCTTGTTTCCTGACCACGGGCTTGAAATACTGTAAAATAGTTGTGGTAGTATAATTGCATTTGATTAGTTGGACAATTCCTCCAACCAGTTATTAATGACAACCTCTTGCATAGAAATGAATAAGGCCATCCATCCATCCATTTCTACCACTTGTCCCTTATGGTGACCATCCTTTCATCACCCCTATGGGATTTCCGTCGAGGGCGTTGGGTTGGGGGGTGATGGGGTGTGTATGTTTGGCGTATATTTTTGTGGATGTGTGTGTGTGTGTGTGTAAGCCCGTAGTGTGTCTCTGTTCTGCGGCCTTGATGTATTGGTGTGTGTCCATGAGAGACAAGAAGGGAGTTTGTTGTGTCTTCGCTGCGCTGTCCTTCAGGAGAGTCTCGAAGCCAGGGAAACAATCCAAGTTACAATGATTTTAATGCGGGTGGAAATAAAATTTGCTTTTCACTCTAAATTGTCTATGACTGGTCCTCAAAACTGCGGGGTAGACAGTCCGATGTAATCAACAGTTCTTCCCGCATCCTCCAATAATTTCTGGCAGCTTTGGGGTACTTTGAAGATTGCCAGCAACTTCCAATTTGTCGACAAACCAGAGCAACGCTTACTCCGATCAGCAGATGTCCTATTGTCATAATTCCGAATAGGTGGATATCTTCACGTCCTCGACAAAAAAGGGCCGCCAAGCATGCGGGCATCCTTCTTCTCCCAAGAGTCCGTCGTGTCCAGCAACAACCGCTTCGTCACAACAGCAGGTTCCTCTAAACCCAAAATCTTGTCAATTTTGTTGAGGCCAGTTAAATAGTTCCAATATTTAGATTTGGAGAGCAGTGCAAAAAGAGGCAACAAGAAAGTTAAGACAAAACAAAACAAAGAAGCAAGCAGGAGAGATAAGGGAGAGGAAAGGAGAGCGTCCACCCTCATTGAGTGCCAGAGAGAAAAAAATCCAACTGGCAAATGAATGAATCAGGTGTGATTCTGGTGAAAGTGCATTTGCAGCCTGTTGACTTCAAAAACATGCTTTTGATGTAGCATGTATGTTTGCATGTCGCCTGATAGCAGCTCGTCCTCTTCTCAAGGTGACGGAGGATAATGGAGCGACACGTTCATCGAGTGATTTGAAGCAGAAAACTTAGCTATAGGCGTCTGAAAGCACCCCAAGCTATTCACTCTTAAAATCTCAGTTGGGGTGACGTTAGTTAAATGTCAGATTCTTGACTGAGGCAGCGTGGAAGGCAGGTAAAGGGTGAGTTTACAGGCAGAGTGCACATTTAAGGTGGGCCTGTCTGTAGCAGTCAAATGTCAAAGAATCTGAGAAGTCTCATGACGTTCCTTTTGAAGATGTCTTTTAGGCACCTTTGGTGTTTTTGTGTGCTAAGCCTTGCTAACATCACTTTACTGTGTGTTTTCTGCGTATCAGGTCTGAGTCAGAACAGAGTAAACTACAGCATGTCCTGTTTGACAAATAGCGAAGCCTTTGTTCCTTTGGCTTTGAAACTAATTGGACTTTGTGGACTCCCAGGGCCAAGATGCTACATTATTGATGCTGTCTTGCTTTTCTGCGAATACAGTCAGTATAGAAACAAACCGCCTCCCCTCTGACACGAGCACGTACAATGCAACGTTATATGTGTTTGTGTGCAAGCACATGCAGTGATTTTTTATTTTTCGCCCGCTGCTTTCTTTTTAGACAGCAAATTTGCAAAAGCCTGTGCATTAACATATGTGCACGCACACAAAGTTCAACCTGGTGTTGCTTTCTCATTTGTGATATTTGTGGTCCGTATCCACCCAGACATGGCTGTGATTCACAGGCACATATGTCTTGGCAGAAGGAGGGGTGTCGACGCTCGGTGGGTGTCTTGCTGAGTTGTAAATGAAACAATGCTGGGAAATGCTAATGAAGGTAAAAGCGGTTGGTCGATTAGAAAAGCATTTCCGAGGTCAATCATTTCCAGATCATGTTCTCCCAGGTGCCCATCGCTGGATTAGCGCCACAGGTGGATTGAAGAAGAAGAATCAGAAATATAATTTCAAATGGCTTGCAATACATATGAAGCTACGTCGAATGTGTCAGTGCTTGGCCGGGTTTGGGCCATTGATACCATAAAGCATTGTTTTTCAACCACTAGTCTGCCGTGAGATACAGTCTGGTGTTCCGTGGGAGATTGCCTAATTTCACCTACAGTTGTGATCAAAATTATTCAACCCCCACACAATTTTGGTGTTTTAGCAAGTTGGACATTTATTCCGTATTTTGTTTATAGTCATATCAAATAAAGATGTGTCAAATAGACAAATGCAACTTAAATTGTAACACTGTATTTTACAAAATACCAAAAAAGGACATTTTTCTTTATATCTCATTGACAAAATGATTCAACCCCCTAGTTACATGCATCTTTAGTACTTAGTAGAACACCCTTTGGCAGTAATTACATCCTTCAAACGTGATGCACAACCGGACACAAGCTTCTTGCAACCATCTACAGGTATTTTAGCCCATTCCTCTTGGGCAAAGGCCTCCAGTTCATTCATATTCTTGGGCTTGCGTGCTGCAACTGCCTTCTTCAAGTCCCACCACAGGTTTTCTATAGGATTTAGGTCTGGCGACTGTGGAGGCCACTCCAGAGTCTTCCAGCCCTTCTTATGCAACCACTCTGATGTTGATTTGGAGGTATGCTTGGGATCGTTGTCCTGTTGGAAGGTCCAACGTCTCCCAAGCCTCAGCTTCGTCACTGACTTCACGACATTTGCAGCTAATATATCCTGGTAGGAAATAGAATTCATAATGCCTTGAACACGCTGGAGATTCCCGGTACCTGAGGCAGAGAAACAGCTCCAGAGCATAATTGACCCCCCACCATGCTTAACAGTAGGCGAGGTGTTCTTCTCTTTGTAAGCTTCATTTAATCTCCTGCAGACATAACGTTGATTCATAGGCCCAAAGAGTTCCAGTTTTGTCTCATCACTCCATAGAACAGTTTCCCAAAACCTTTGGGGTTTGTCCAGAAGATTTTTGGCATACTGGAGTCTATTTTCCTTGTGCCTGGTAGTCGGAAGTGGGGTGCGCCTGGGAGTTCTGTCATGGAGGCCTTCATCTCGTAGTGCGCGCCTTATTGTCTGGGACGAAACCTGCGTTCCCCCCTATGCAATGTCCTGTTGTAGTTCCTCAGCTGTTACCCTGGGGTTTTTCACCACTGTACGCTTCAAATACCGGACAACAGTTGCACACAGCATCCTCTTTCTTCCACGCCCAGGTAGTGTTTCCACTGTGCCTTTAGCTTTAAACTTGCGAATTATGCTCCCAACTGTGTCTCTTGGAATGTGTAATGTCTTTGCTATTTTCTTATATCCATATCCTTTCTTATGAAGAGAAATTACTTCCTCTCTTGACTTCTTTGACCACTCCCTGGACTTCACCAAGTTGCAAATACACCATTGACAAGCTACAAGAAGCTGAGCGTCTCAGTCTTTTTCAATCAGTTTAATTGTTGCTCGTTATGGTTCTAATCACATCTACAGGTGTTTTCAACACCTGATTGAAAATACCTTATTCCAATTCTGTTCTTAAGAGTTATGATCTTCAAGGGGTTGAATAATTTTGTCAATGAGATATTATGAGAAATGACACTGCTTGGTATGTTACAAAATATAATGTTGTAATTCAGGTTGCATTTGTCTATTTAATGCATCTTTATTTGATATGACTATAAACAATATACGGAATAAATGTCCTACTTGCTAAAACACCAAAATTGTGTGGGGGTTGAATAATTTTGATCACAACTGTATTTGGGTTAAAAATATTTTTTGCAAACCAGTAATTATAGTCTGCAAATGATGTGTTGTTGTTGAGTGTCGGTGCTGTCTAGAGCTCTTCCATATCAGTAGGTGGCAGCCGGTAGCTAATTGCTTTGTAGATGTCGGAAACAGCGGGAGGCAGGCTGCAGGTAAAAAGGTGTCTAATGCTTAAACCAAAAATAAACAAAAGGTGGGTGCCCCTAAGAAAAGGCATTGAAGCTTAGGGAAGGCTATGCAGAACCCAACTAAAACTGAACGGGTTACAAAAGTAAACAAATACAGAATGCTGGACGACTGCAAAGACTTACTGTGGAGCAAAGACGGCGTCCACAATGTACGACCGAACATGACATGACAATCAACAATGTCCCCACAAAGAAGGATGAAATCTACTGAAATATTCTTGCTTGCTAAAACAAAGTAGATGCGGGAAATATCGCTTAAAGGCAGACATGAAACTGCTACAGTGAAATACCAACAAAAAAAGAGAAAAAGCCACCAAAATAAGAGTGCAAGACAAGAAGTAAAACACTACACACAGGAAAACAGCAAAAAAGTGAAAATAAGTCATGATGTGATGTGACAGGTGGTGACAGTACACCCACTTTGAGACAAGAGCTATAGTGATGCATGCTTGCTAATGCTTTAAGGTCATAGCCAACAATTTCGACAACCACATTTTACTGTTAAGTGAGTTTCAATTTTAAATAATTTCTGCCTCCGCATTTTTTCATCGCAAAAAATGTGCCTCGGCTCAAAAAAGGTTGAAAAACACTGCCATAAAGGAGCTTAAATGAACCCTTGGGTGTTGGAGAACAGGGTGCCACTGCCAGTTCATGTTTATATAGTAAATTGCATAAACACAACCGGTGCTTATTTAGTTAATTAAAGATTGGTAATAATTGGCATGCATTCAAATCAAGCATCGTTTTGTGGTGATTTATTGACATTCTGTCATGATCCGATGTCCGGTTCATGTTTTTGTTATGTTCTGTTAGTTTTCGACTCTTTTAGTTCCTGTCTGACACCTAAGTTTGGTTTGGTTGCCATAGCTACTTATTATTTTCACCTGCCTCTGATTAGTGGTCCCACGCTCAGTTGCGGTCAACCACTAATCAGAGAGCTATTTAGTCACTTTGCTCCCCACGCTCAGGCTGGCGTCCTTAGTAGTTCCTTCTTGTTTTCATGCGATACTTAATTCATGCTGCTCGTTCCATGTCTGATTCCACAGTTACGCTAGTTGCTCCATGCCATTGTTTGGTTAGTTGTTTCATGTCTGTAGTTTCATCTCCTAAGTTTTTGCCTTAGCTTCTGATAGGCACGCTTGCCTTCAGGTTTTTTTCTGTTTTTTGTACCCTTTTCATTTCTGGGAAATAAATATGTTCCTACCTTCACGCCTTGTCCAGAACAGTCCGATTGCTTCCTGGGAGAAGAAACCTCGCAGTAAGCTGTTATGATACATTCACATTGTATACACAACAACAGAACATATGCATCACTTGCAGTACCGTATTTTTCGGACTATAAATCGCAGTTTTTTTCATAGTTTCGCCGGGGGTGCGACTTATACTCAGGAGCGACTTACAGTATGTGTGAAATTGTTAACACATTACCGTAGAATATCAAATAATATTGTTTAGCTCATTCACGTAAGAGACTAGACGTATAAGATTTCATCGGATTTATCGATTTGGAGTGACAGATTATGTAAAGGTATAGCATGTTCTATATGTTATAGTTATTTGAATGACTCTTACCATAATATGTTACGTTAACATACCAGGCACCTTCTCCGTTGGTTATTTATGCGTCATATAACATACACTTATTCAGCCTGTTGTTCACTATTCTTTATTTATTTTAAATTGCCTTTCAAATGTCTATTCTTGGGATTGGGTTTTATCAAATAAATTTCCCCCAAAAATCCGACTTATACTCCAGTGCGACTTATATGTGTTTTTTTCCTTCTTTATTATGCATTTTCGGCAGGTGCGACTTATACTCCAGAGCGACTTATACTCCGAAAAAAACAGTAATATATTTCCTATATGCAGTTAAGCCTAGAATTATTCATACACGGGACACATTTTGAGTAACATTTTCATATTCGTAATACTCAAATTCATTTTTTAAATGTGTGTCTTTTTTGCTATAAATGACGCAAAAACAAGACTGAAAAAAGACATTCTGTAATAGGTGCAAAACAACTTTTCATACCTATTGAAACCTGTTTTTATGTATTTGGATCTGTGTATGTCCCGAAAATGTGATATCAAACCATGTACATTTTGCGTGAGTCGTGCATTGTAGTCAGCGCTGTAGTCCATATGTTCAGTCTATTTCTCTATCATCTTGTTGTGGGGCAGACTTGCTCTACAAGAACATGTTGCCATTTCTAATACAATGAAGTGTATAGCTCAAACTTAAATTTGTCAGTACAATATGGCTGACAGGGAGAAGACGCAGTCGAAGTGGAGGCATGTAAAAAAGACCGCCCACAGTGCATCTTGAAGAGACGGTCAGAAAGCGGCTTGAAGGCGGTCTGTTAAAAATAATATTAGAAAAAATGTTGACCAAAAAAACAGTATTACATGCATGTGAACCACAATGAAGTTTTTTAAATGTGGAAAAAAAAATCATAATATGACCTCTTTAAGAAATACAAGAAATAATTCGGAATATAAACTTCTCCTTTTCCATTGTCATGAACATTTTGACAGTCAGTTCCATGTCCAAAATGATTTTCCGGTATATCATTTTTATTACAGTCATTTACCCAACGGTCACAATATATAGTTAATTAAAATTAGGGGTAGTCCGATCCAATATTGATATTGGAAATCAGTCAAATATCAGCAAAAAAATGTATTCATATTGGCTTGCATCAAAAATGTCTGATATAAACTTTGATACAAGCAGTCCTGCAGCGCGTTTACTTGTACAAAGCTGGACGCACTACTACCTAAATGTCCTCCAAAAAGCACACAAGGTTGGTCTTTTCTTGTATTTTAGTGAAGCCATTTACAAAAGTTAAACATGGTCGGCTTTAAGATACTAGGAGATAGCAGCTACTCAACAGCTAAGCACACTTGAGCACACTTGAGCACACAAGTTAGACCAGACCTGGGCAATTATTTTGACTCGGAGGCCACATTGAGAGAATAAATTTACCTGGTATGTGTGTATAAAAAGGGATATATATATATATATATATATATATATATATATATATATATATATATATATATATACAGGACTGTCTCAGAAAATTTGAATATTGTGATAAAGTCCTTTATTTTCCGTAATGCAACTAAAATCATATATATATATATATATATATATATATATATATATATATATATATTTATATGTGTTATGGATGCACAGGGTGCTTTAATAGCGGCCTTTAGCTCATTTGCATTATTGGGCCTGGTGTCTTTCAGCTTCTTCTTCACAATACCCCACAAATTCTCTATGGGGTTCAGGTCAGGAGAGTTGGCAGGCCAATCGAGGACAGTAATGCCATGGTCAGTACACCAGTTACTGCTGGTTTTGGCACTGTGAGCAGGTGCCAGATCCATCCATCCATCCATTTTCTACCGCTTATTCCCTTTTGGGGTCGCGGAGGGGCGCTGGCGCCAATCTCAGCTACAATCGGGCGTAAGGCGGAGTACATGCTGGAAAATAGATCATCATCTCCATAGAGCTTTACAACAGATGGAAGCATGTACACAGCTGCATTGACTCTGGACTTGATGAAACACAGTGGACCAAAACCAGCAGCTGACATGGTTCCCCAAACCATTGCTGACTGAGGGAACTTCCGTGGTCTAGAGTTCAGGAGTGGCTTGACCATGGGAATACGGCTATTGAAACTGTATCTGTTGAACAGCTCTATGGAGATAATGATTTCATTTTCCAGCATGACCTGACACCTGCTCACAGTGCCAAAACCAGCAGTACCTGGTGTACTGACCATGGCATTACTGTCCTCCATTGGCCTGCCAACTCCCCTGACCTAAACCCCATAGAGAATTTGTGGGTTATTGTGAAGAAGAAATTGAAAGACACCAGGCCCAATAATGCAAATGAGCTAAAGGCTGCTATTGAAGCATCCTGGGCATCCATAACACCTCAGCAATGCCACAGGCCGATTGCCTCCATGCCACGCCGCATTGATGCAGTAATCCATTCAAAAGGATTCCCAACCAAGTACTGAGTGCATTAATTGACATTTTCAAATGTTTGATTTTGTTTTGCTGTTATAAATCTTTTTTTGTACTTGGTCTGAGGAAATATTCTAATTTTTTTAGATGGGATTTTTGAGTTTTCTTAAGCTGTCTACCATAATCAGCAGTATTAAAATAATAAAAGGCTTGCAATATTTCAGTTGATGTCTAATGAATCCAGAATGTATGACATTTTCATGTTTTTAGTTGCATTACGGAAAATAAAGGACCTTATCACAATATTCTAATTCTCTGAGACAGTCCTGTATATGTGTGTGTTTATGTGTATATATATATATATATGTATATATATATATATATATATATATATATATATATATATATATATATATATATATATGTATATGTATATATATATATATATATATATATATATATATATATGTATATGTCTATATGTATATATGTATATATATGTATATATGTATATGTATATGTATATATGTATATGTATATATGTATATATGTATATATGTATATATGTATATATGTATATATATGTATATGTATATATATATATATATATATATATATGTATATGTATATGTATATATATGTATATGTATATATATATATATATATATATATATATATATATGTATATATACATACATACTTATGCTTAAATCCTATCAGGCAGTACTTAAGTCTCCAATATAGGCATCGTATCAAAAGTGAAAAAGTTGTAACAGTACACCCATACCATTCTAATTTGAAGTCTCAAAAGACATGCTCATGAAGATAAATAAAAAAATATCGCCACCTTAAAATTGTCTGACAAATGTAATTTTTTTTTTATTGATTTTTATTTTGAATCGTTTTGAGTATTTTTCTACGTTTTGTGTCATTTCTCGAGAAAAGACATAAAATTAAATGAAAAATATACAAAACACAATTTAAAACAAAATGCACTAAACATAAAACAAATCACCCCTCAAATGAATTAGGGACATACTGTACTTGTCTGTTTTTTATTTAAACATTGGAAAAAATTCAGGTTTTGTTTCTTTGAAGGGGAACATTATCACCAGACCTATGTAAGCGTCAATATATACCTTGATGTTGCAGAAAAAAGACCATATATTTTTTTAACCGATTTCCGAACTCTAAACGGGTGAATTTTGGCGAATTAAACGCCTTTCTATTATTCGCTCTCGGAGCGATGACGTCACAACATGACGTCACATAGGTAATCAATCCGCCATTTTCTCAAACACATTACAAACACCGAGTCAAGTCACCTGTTATTTTCCGTTTTTTCGACTGTTTTCCGTACCTTGGAGACATCATGCCTCATCGGTGTGTTGTCGGAGGGACGGATTGAAGTTGATTTACGTGGAGTGTGCATCGATTAGCACGGCATGCTAATTGATGCTAACATGTCATTTAGGCTAGCTGTATGTACATATTGCATCATTATGGCCCATTTGTAGCTATATTTGCATCCAGCCTTTCCCTCCACCCGCATTTAATGCCAAATAAACACATACCAATCGACGGATTCAAGTTGCACCAGTGTCAAAAGATGCCAAAATCCCTCTTTTGGTCTGCACATTTTACCGGCGATGCTACGACAGACATGGCACAGAGAAACGTGTGGATATCCTGCGACACTCAAAGCAGATGCATTTCCAAGGATAAAGTCAACAAAATCACAAAGGTGAGTTTTGTTGATGTTATTGACTGTTAATCAGACATATTTGGTCGCGGCATGACTGCCAGCTAATCGATGCTAACATGCTATTTGGGCTAACTGTATGTACATTTGTAGCTATATTTGCATCCAGCCCTTCCCTCCACTCACAATTAGTGCCAAACAAACACTTACCAATCGACGGATTTAAGTTGCTCCAGTGATCTGGTCAAAAGATGCAATCGTTGGTTAGAAGGCGATCGCCGAATAGCTTCAATAGCTATTCGCTCAATAGCTTCAGTTTCTTCTTCAATTTCGTTTTCGCTATCTGCCTCCATACTCCAACCATCCGTTTCAATGCATGCGTAATCTGTTGAATCGCTTAAACCGCTGAAATCCGAGTCTGAATCCGAGCTAATGTCTATATCTTGCTGTGCTATCCGCCGTTTGTATTGGCATCACTAGATGACGTCACAGGAAAATGGACGGTGGATTTAAAGATAGCGAAAATCAGGCACTTTAAAGCATTTTTTCAGGATATTCCATGATGGGTAAAATTTTGAAAAAAAACTTTGAAAAATAAAATAAGCCACTGGGAACTGATTTTTATTGGTTTCAACCTTTTTGAAATTGTGATAATGTTCCCTTTTAAATGGATGTACAGTGCAAGTTTAGTTGAATTTCCACATGAACGTTGCCAACACATTGACTCAGACATAATATTACTGAGGCTATATAACATTACTAAAGTGTCACATAAAATGACGTTACTAAATAGATACTCTGCTTAAGTGTACACAGACCTTATAAGACTTTCCCAGCATACTGTTGGGTTTTGTTTTGCTTCAGTTAGGCCTAAGGCTGTAACAGCCAGATGGAGCCTGGAAAAATGATTAAAGTCTCCTTTATGAGAAAATAAGCCTTGAAAACTTTTTTTTTTTTTTTTTGGTGATGTAAATGGAGCATTATTCCTGTGATGTAATTTGGGCCACCCCCGATCATCCCGCCCATCCCAGAAAAGGGGGTTAGTCTCCTCTGTTGTTGTTTTTTATGTGCCACACAGTGCTGGTGGCCAGACCAGCAGACGACGTGCATTGTTTTACAGGCATAGGAATTTAGAGCATTGTTGCAGTATGTGAGAATTATGTTAATTATGAGAAAGCATGTGTTGGGAATGACTCGGGGGCCTCTGTGTGATTGGCCTGCAGTGGAGTTGTTGTCATCCTCTGTGTCTACAGCTCACAGGCCAACAGACATGATGTAAGAAACAGTAATAACGTGTTCATGTGGAATGTACTGGGACTGCATACACTCTGCCAAGGGAACTCTTTTCTTTTGCTCTGTTCCTCCTTACAATTTCCGTCATGTCCCCTCTCAGATTTTTTTCTTCTTCTCCAACTAATGAAGAAATGTGTTGAAATAGTTACTTATTTAGAAGACTTTTTAAATCGTTCACAGTCGCTGTGTGAGCAGCCATGGCTATGTCTCATATTATAAACTATTTTCTTGAGGTTTAAGTTTGTTTTCTTCTTTGTATTCCTTTCCAACATAATTACATTTGGCTAAACTCACCCATATAGTGGTTGTTTATAAAAGTACAGTCAAACCTAGCTTTTTGTTAATATAGTTGTCCCTTATTTATCGCTGTTAATTGGTTCCGGACTTCACTGCGATACGTGAATTTCAGCAAAGGTGAAATCATTAATCATAAATTAAATATTTTCATAGATTTGAGCATAAAAACCTGTTTATGACCTTGGAATACATATGAGAGCCCCCTAGACCAGTGGTTCTCAAATGGGGGTATGTGTACCCCTGGGGGTACTTGAAGGTATGCCAAGGCGTACGTGAGATTTACAAAAAATATTCTAAAGATATCAACAATTCAAAAATCCTTTATAAATATATTTATTGAATAATATTTAAATAAAATATGAATATAAGTTCATAAACTTGGGAAAAAAGTGTTGACAGCTAGATTTTTTTGTGTACATGTTCCATAAATATTGATGTTAAAGATTTGTTTTTTTGTGAAGAAATGTTTAGAATTAAGTTGTTGAATCCAGATGGATCTCTATTACAATCCCCAAAGAGGGCACTTTAAGTTGATGATTGCTTCTCTGTGTAGAAATCTTTGTTTATAATTGAATCACTTGTTTATTTTTCAACAAGTTTTTAGCTATTTTTACATCTTTTTTTCCAAATCGTTCAAGAAAGACCACTACAAATGAGCAATATTTTGCACTGTTACACAATTTAATAAATCAGAAACTGATGACATAGTGCTGCTTTTTACTTCTTTATCTCTTTTTTTCAACCAAAAATGCTTTGCTCTGATTAGGGGGTACTTGAATTAAAAAAATGTTCACAGGGGGTACATCACTGAAAAAAGGTTGAGAACCACTGTACTAGACAACCTTTAATCACTTTTTTATTCCACTGAATCCGGCCATAATGCTAAACTGTGCGCTGTGATTGAAGTGAATTAGTGAATTATATTCATATAGCGCTTTTCTCTAGTGACTCAAAGCACTTTACATAGTGAAACCCAATATCTAAGTTACATTTACATTGGCACTGGGAGCAGGTGGGTATAGTTTCTTGCCCAAGGACACAACGGCAGTGACTAGGATGGTGGAAGCCGGGATCGAACCTGGAACCCTCAAGTTGCTGGCACGGCAGCTCTACCAACCGAGCTATACCGCCCCGATTGGTTTGGTCTCCTCTAATAGCTAATACTAATTTAGTATTCCATCCATCCATTTTCTACTAATTTGTCCCTTTGGGGTCGCAGAGGGTGCTGGAGGTTATCTCAGCTGCATTCGGGTGGAAGGCGGTGTACACCCTGGACAAGTCGCCACCACATCACAGTTGATATTTTTGATTGATATTTATAGCTCGGTTGGTAGAGTGGCCGTGCTTGAGGGTTACAAGTTCGATCCCCTCTTCCGCCATCCTTGTTACCGCCGTTGTGTTCTTGGGCAAGACACTTTACCCACCTGGTCCCAGTGCCACCCACACTGGTTTAAATGTAACTTAGATATTGGGTTTCACTATGTAAAGGCTTTGAGTCACTAGAGAAAAGCGCTATATTAATATAATTCACTTCACATATTTTTAGTTTCTTTAGCCATTTTTATGCTTAAAAATGCTTAATGTAGGACTAACAAATTGTAGAATATGCTTTGCATGCTTTTTTAAAAAGTATCCAACAAAAATCTGTTAGGTGGTGTAGCCGCAATATTTGAAGCAACTGTATTGATTTTAAATAATGTAGTTAGTAATTTCTTTCAATTTTTCATACACTAGCTTTGTTTCAAATACCCCAAAAAATAAACAAAAAATAAATGTTATCGATAGCACTTACAGTTATACATACATTACATACAAATGATAAATGAAATGGAGAAAATAACCTTTAACATGTGGGACCCAAACTCACTGGTGCCCATATTTTTTGGCCCTCTACTTACCTTCATAGTGAAGTGCAGGGTTGGGCTGATAAAACGCTATATTGCCAAAAGTATTTGGCAACCCATTGAAATGGTGAGAATCAGGTGCTCTAATCACTTGGCCCGGTGAATAAAATCAAGCATTTAGGCATGGAGACTGTTTCAACAAATATTTGTGAAAGAATGGGCCGCTCTCAGTGATTTCCAGCGTGGAACTGTCATAGGACCTGTGCTACCTGTGCAACATATCCAGTTGTGAAATTTCCTCGCTCCTAAATATTCCAAAGTCAACTTTATTATAAGAAAAGTGAACAGTTTGGGAACAACAGCAACTCAGCCACCAAGTGGTAGGCCACGTAAACTGACAGAGAGGGATCAGTGGGTACTGAAGCGCATAGTGCAAAGACTTTCTACACAATCAGTTGCTACAGAGCTCCAAACTTCATGTGACCTTCCAATTAGCCCACGTACAGTACCCAGGGAGCTTAATGGAATGAGTTTCCATGGCCGCAAAGTGGGGGATGCAGTGGTGTAAAGCACGTTGTCACTGGACTCTTGAGCAGTGGAGACACCTTCTCTGGACTAATGAGTAACGCTTTTCCATCTGGCAATCTGATGAACCAGTCTGGGTTTGGAGGTTGCCAGGAGAACGCTACATTTCGGACTGCATTGTGCCGAGTGTGAAATTTGGTGGAGGAGGAATTATGGTGTGGGGTTGTTTTTCAGAAGTTGCTTCAGGATACCAAAACAAATTGGACAATTCCATGGAAAGGCACTTCAACTTCATATGTGAGTAAAGGCAGGTGTCCACATACTTTTGGCAATATAGTGTATATCGTGATAGACATGTCGTCAAGATTTATCTAAAATGCGTTCGATTAAACGTTTAATAAGTATGTATTTTTGGGTCAGAAGAAACCGGATAGGTTGATTGGCAACACTAAATTGGCCCTAGTGTGTGAATGGGAGTGTGAATGTTGTCAGTCTATCTGTGTTGGCCCTGCGATGAGGTGGCGACTTGTCCAGGGTGTACACCGCCTTTTGCCCGATTGTAGCTGAGATAGGCGCCAGTGCCCACCGCAACCCCAAAAGGGAATAAGCGGTAGAAAATGGATGGATGGTTGGATAGAAACCGGAAGGAATGAAGCATGATGACCCTGCCAAACAGGAAGGGGTCAGTGAGCAATGGGAGGGACACATTAAATAGACAATCACGTTTGCTTGTGTCATCTCGCTGTCCCGCTATTGCCGCTCTGCACGGAATTAGAATAGAAACTCCAGAGAGCCAAGACATTGTGGATAATACAGGAAAATTAAAAAAAAAAATTAAACGCACCATAGTCCTTCACCACTCTCATCTTTTCTTTTCAAGATACGTCCGTTCCCTATATGAATGTACGTAGACGACAGGTAGGAACTAAAGTGCAGGACTGCATAACTAAAATAAATAACATACCGTATTTCCTTGAATTGCCGCAGGGGCATATAGTATGCTTCGCAAAAGAATTAGCGCATGCTTAGTATTACCGCCTGGTCAAACTGGTGACGTCGAGAGTGACACGTCTCCTGTCATCATTTTCAAAATGGAGGAGGCTGATTTCAATACCGGTAATTTGAAATCGCATAAAGGGAAGAAGTTTAAGAGCTAATCAGTTGGATTTAAGGTCCAACCTTACATCACACTCACATTTTTACTGCATGCCTTTGGTAAGTGCCGGAGTGAGAAGAGGTTTTAAAATAATTAGCGCATGCTTACTTTTACCGCATACCTTTGGTAAGCGCAGGAATGAGAAGAGGTTTTAAATTAATTAGCGCCCCGGCGGCAATTCAAGGAAAGACGGTAATATAACAAATATGCTACTTTAAAACAATACTTTCGTCCAAAAATATTTAAAAGATAATTTACCGCATAACATATTTTAAATTTCCATACTTAAATCAAAATAACAGACAAAATTAGATGTTACACAGATCACGTAATTTCCTGGCAGTAAACCTGCAGAAAATTGTCCTTTTCAGGTTTCTATGTTTACATTTTCACACTTTGCACTTATTGTGTTACAATTTAATATTAAACATTTCTTTGAAAAATCCTTAAATTTGAACCTTAATTTTTGTAAGAGGTTATTGTTGAGTGTTTATTTTGATATTAAAATTATGTTTCCATTGATTTTTTTTCCATTCTTGTGTCTACATTTCTGCCTTGATAGATGAGGGCATTATAATCAGAGGAATGTTACATTTAAAATAACATTAACAATCAATATTTATTTCTCATAGTCAATATTTTTATAGATTATCAATAATTATTAATATTGATCAATATAAAAATATTATTTTGTGATACAGGTTCCAGCCATATCGCCCAGCCCTAGTTTAGTCTAATTGTGAAGTGAAGTGAATTATATTTATATAGCACTTTTTCTCTAGTGACTCAAAGCGCTTTACATAGTGAAACCCAATATCTAAGTTACATTCAAACCAGTGAGGGTGGCACTGGGAGCAGGTGGGTAAAGTGTCTTGCCCAAGGACACAACGGTAGTGACTAGGATGGCGGAATTGTGGCCCGCAAACAAGGGGATGCTAATAGATAAATATTAAATAGTAGGCTTTTATGTCATTAGACAGTAACAGTGCAAACACAAAACTGACAACACAACAAACACACATTAGCCAACACAGAGGGCAACTTCCTGTGCGCAAGCAGATGTGTCATTGTTCATATCTCTGGGAACTCAACATTGTCAAAATATATATTTTTTACATTCATAATGGTAAATGGTTTATACTTGTATATAGAGATGTCCGATAATATCAGACAGCCGATATTATCGGCCGATAAATGCTTTAAAATGTAATATCTGAAATTATCGGTTTCAAAATTACCAGTATCGGTTTAAAAAAAAAAGAAAATGTATGACTTTTTAAAACGCCGCTGTGTACACAGACGTAGGGAAGAGTACAGAACGCCAATAAACCTTAAAGACACTTCCTTTGCATGCCGCCGGCCTAGTCACATAATATCTACAGCTTTTCACACACACAAGTGAATGCAAAGCATACTTGGTCAACAGCCATACAGGTCACACTGAGGGTGGCCGTATGAACAACTTTAACACTGTTACAAATATGCGCCACACTGTAGACCCACACCAAACAAGAATGACAAACATATTTTGGGAGAACATCAGCACCGTAACACAACATAAACACAACAGAACAAATACCTAGAATCCCTTGCACCACTAACTCTTCCGGGATGCTACAGTATACACGCCCGCAACCACGACTCATCAGCAGGAAGGGTGAAGAGTCTTGCTCAAGGACACAACGGACACAATGATTCAACAGGGAATACTTTGCTGCAAGTTATTTTTTTCAATTGAATTCTCGCCTTCCTTATCAAAGTGTGAACACAACTTTTTTTGGCCAATGCTATTTTATTTTGGGGGAAAAAAAAGGAATTTGCTAAAGCGTGAGATTCTTTGTTTGGGCACTCTATTTAGCAAAATAATACACGTCAAACAAACTAGTTTGAAAAATGTTCGTTAGAAACCGAACCATATGAACAGTCTGAAAGTAAATGTCAACATTTCTTTGGATTTCACAGGGGGAGCCAATAGCATTCTCCGAAGAGAGCTTTGTGAACCATCGTTCAAGCACCATGAAGAACTTTCTGTCCATGGCTGTCAACCTGCAACTTTTTAAACAGGTACAACGCCTCCATGTTAATTTGTGTGTGCATGTCTGTCCGTGTCCACCCTCCTCCTATTATAGCGTTCACTATTATATTGTCATTTTGCCAAAACAACCATAATATGGTTCCCTACAAACGTCCATCCTTGCTGTAGCGCTACCGTAATTTTCGAACTGTAGAGCGCACCAGTATATAAACAGCACCCACTAAATTTTAGAAGAAATAGAATACTTTCCAAAAATAGCCGTAATGGATTATAAGCCGCAGATTTATACGTTGTGAAATTAGTTATACACACAAATACTTGCCAACCTTGAGACCTCCAAATTCGGGAAATTCCACGCTGCCTCAAAACAGCAGCTTGGAATTTGGGACATGCTCTCCCTGAGAGCATGTCCCAAATTCAGGAGTTGGGCTTGGCCACTTACTTCCAGTGAAGGGAACTTTGAATGCTCCAAGTGACCAAAACGTTTTGGACAATTCCATACTCCCAACCTTGTGGGAACAGTTTGGAGTGGGGCCCTTCCTCTTCCAACATGACTGTGCACAAAGCAAGGTCCATAAAGACATGGATAACAGAGTCTGGTGTGGATGAACTTGACTGGCCTGCACGGAGTCCTGACCTGAAACCGATAGAACACCTTTGGGATGAATTAGAACGGAGACTGAGAGCCTGGCCTTCTCGGCCAACACCAGTGTGTGACCTCACTAATGTGCTTTTGGAAGAATGGTCGAAAATTCCTATAAACACACTCCGCAACCTTGTGGACAGCCTTCCCAGAAGAGTGGAAGCTGTAATAGCTGCAAAAGGTTGACCAACATCATATCATATTTGAGTCAAGGCAGGTGGCCAAATACTTTTGGCAATATAGTGTATGTGCTGAGCTGGTGTTGGCTTGCAGAATTCTAACACATTTTCAGTGTGATGGGAAACAGTGGAGACGGAGGCCTGGGATCATAGATGGTTTCTGACCTAACGGAAATGTTTACAGTGCTTATCTCGCCATTGCAAGCATGTTGCAAGAATTTGGATTGAGAAACAAATCAAATTTACCACTGACTGTATTAGACTACAATTTTGGCAGTGTTTAAGTGCATCCATCTTGGAGTGTGTAGGTATCCTTTATATCAGGCCTGGGCAATTATTTTACTCGGGGGGCCAGATTTAGATTAAAAAAAGTGTGTCAGGGGTCCGGTATATCTATTTTTAGGAACGCTAATACAAAACCTTACAATAATGATTGAAAGCTAAAAATGTTATGAAAGGCCGCGTTAAAAAAACGGAATTGAATTTGAAATAATTTTACTGAATGAGACACCCAGAATATACATGAAAATAAAGAATGTGGGATTTACAATGTTAACTACGAATGATAAAACACTGAATATTGACGACATATTTTACAATCAACTGAAACGCAACCAAAATGCAACAAACAGTGAAAATACCCCCACTTACAATCTGAGATATCTCATAGTGACCATAGTAACTAATTAGATGACCATAGTAACTAGTATATGATGTAGATTCCAAGCATTGAAAGACTCAGTATAGTTGAAGACTTACGGTCATTAGAAAACATCACTGCATATTAGGGGTGTGGGAAAAAATCGATTCGAATACGAATCGAATCGAATACGCTGTGCGATTCAGAATCGATTCTCATTTTATATTTTTTTTATTTTTATTATTATTCTTATTTTTTTAATCAATCCAACAAACCACGACACAGCAATACCATAACAATGCAATCCAATTCCAAAACCAAACCTGACCCAGCAACACTCAGAACTGCAATAAACAGAGCAATTGAGAGAAGACACAAACACGACACAGAACAAACCAAAAGTACTGAAACAAAAATGAATATTATCAATATAAGTATCAATATTAGTTATAATTTCAGCATAGCAGTGATTAAAAATCCCTCATTGACATTATCATAAGACATTTATTAAAAAAAAAAAAAGAACAATAGTGTCACAGTGGCTTACACTTGCATCGTATCTCATAAGCTTGACAACACACTGTGTCCAATATTTTCACAAAGTTAAAATAAGTCATTCTTTCGGTTTGTTTAATAGTTAAAACAAATTTTCATTATTGCAATCAGTTGATAAAACACTGTCCTTTATAATTATAAAAGCTTTTTTTTTTTAAATCTACTACTCTGCTAGCATGTCAGCAGACTGGGGTAGATCCTGCTGAAATCCTATGTATTGAATGAATACAGAATCGTTTTGAATTGGAAAAATATCGTTTTTGAATCGAGAATCGCGTTGAATCGAAAAAAATCGATATATTATCGAATTGCGACCCCAAGAATCGATATTGAATCGAATCGTGGGACACCCAAAGATTCGCAGCCTTACTGCATATCATAATGGCAGCTACACTTTCCATCTTAAACATCTAAAACAATTATTTGGGAAAGTCTGGCGGGCTAGATTGAAAAGCTCGACGGGCCGCATGCGGCCCCCGGGCCTTAATTTGCCCAGGTCTGCTTTATATCTTCTGAGGCTGTATGAGTTTTTTTCCTTTCAATCACTCATGTATTTTTAATGCCCCCCCCCCCCCCCCCCCCGCCCATGAATCCTTCTGCTGTAGTAATAAACTTAGCCAAGTCAGAGCCAAGTGGAAAGAGACCTCTCCTAAAAAGAACATTTGTCTTCACCCCTTGAACTTCTTGTTGTGATCTCTGACCCGTGATAGTAGTGAGATTTACCCCCCGGAGTACAACACAGCAGCCCTCAATCAGCCTTTTGTTTCTTGGGACACTGTGCTCCATCTATAATTTTCCCAGGCAGAGCAGATAGCGAGCCACAGTTCAAAGCCTCCTCCCGACTGGCTACTGCCTCCACGCTAACGTTGGGAAACAGGCCCTTATCGCTTCTCCAGCATGGGGGATGGGTCGGGCTTATCTGCCCCACTCCTCTTTCGACGGAGATGCCAGTGGCGTGCGCGAGCTCTCCTCTGGCCATGACCCATATCTGCTCCGAAAACATTTAATGTGTGGCTACATTGTATTTTCTAAAGTCGGCTTTTCACTAAGTCCCTGGGAACGCAGTATTGTTATGGTAGAAAATATTTCTATTTGCTCATGCAGTTTACCGACCAGACTGTCAATTTTGTCAGCAAAGCATCAAAACTTTAGTTTAAAAATGTATTTCATACATGTTTATTACACACATGTTACATTATCAGCTCTTTGCAGTGACTAAGTTGGTGAAACATAAACATCATTTAAACCAGTGGTTCTCAAATGGGGGTACGTGTACCCCTGGGCGTACTTGAAGGTATGCTAAGGGGTACATGAGATTTAAAAAATATATAGCAACAATTCAAAAATCCTTTATACATATATGTATTGAATAATACTTCAAAAAATATGAATGTAAGTTCATAAACTGTGAAAAGAAATGCAACAATGCAATATGCAGTGTTGACAGCTAGATTTTGTTGTGGACCTGTTCCATAAATATTGACCTTAAAGATTCCTTTTTTTGTGAAGAATTGTTAAGTTAATGAATCCACATGGATCTCTATTACAAATTCCAAAAAGGGCATTTTAAATTGATGATTACTTCTATGTGTAGAAATCTTTATTTATAATTGAATCACTTGTTTTTTTTTTCCAACAAGTTTTTAGTTATTTTTATATGTTTTTATCAAATAGTTCAAGAAAGACCACTACAAATGAGCAATATTTTGCACTGTTATGCAATTTAATCAATCAGAAACTGATGACATAGTGCTGTATTTTACTTCTTTATCTCTTTTTTTCAACCAAAATTGCTTTGCTCTGATTAGGAGGTACTTGAATTAAAACAAATGTTCACTGAAAAAAGGTTGAGAAACCACTGATATAAGCCATACTAATGCAGAAATACACAAATAAATTGAAGTGACACATCTCTCCTCCACTACAAGTAGCTGCACATTCTTGACCTTTGATCTTTAACAAGTATTTATAAGGTCAAGAAAAGCAATGCGGAAGGAAATAGTTTTGTATTTTAAAATGAAAAAAATATATATATATTCACAACATGAACATCGTTGTATTGATATTTTTGTTCATAAAATAGTGATTGTGTGCGTGTGTACGCGCGTGCATGCATGTGTTCGGATAAAGATCTGTCCTTAATATGAATTAATAATAAACCGCGCACAGTATTTAATCGGTGTAAAAATGTTTACTTTTGCAGAACTGGGATAGCCAGTTACTAGGTTGTTAAAAAAATTTCAAAAAATGTTGAATCATTTGTTATTCTTACTTGTAACAATTCTTAATTGGTTAAACAAATAATCAACAACCTTTTTTTTTATTTTACTTTATTTTATTTGTTAAATCTGTTCTGTCCAGCCACGCAGGTAAATCATATAGTTGATGTAGTTGCCCATGTCTGCTGTACTCATTTACTTTACAAAAGCGAACTGTTGGTTACTTCTCTTGTTGCCTTATTTGTATTTTATCGTGTTTAGTGGTCACGTTCGGTTTGGTTTTGCACTCATTGGGCACTTTTGGTTGTTTTGTCACCGTGACTACCAATTAGTTTTCACCTGTCATGTCACGCACCTGGTTTGTTTGGACTCACGCACCTGTCAGTAATCACAGCACTAATTAAGCCTGTAGTTGCCAGGCAGTCAGCCTGGCGACATCACCCTCTACACACCTTTGATACCTGATTGCTCAGTTCTTACCATAGATTCATGCTTTTCAAGTCAAAGTAAGAGTTTTCGTTTTTTGTTGTTCATAGTTCTGCCATTGTGCGAGTTTTTGTTTTCATAGCCAAGTTTTTGTACCACCTCTGTGAGCGCCTTTCGTTTGTACCTGTTTTTCGATTTATTATTAAAAGATGTCATTACCTTCACGTCGTGTCCGATCCAGTCGCTTTGCACCACGGGAAAACAAATCACACCATAGTCCAAGTAATGACATATTTGACTTTATTAAATGTTTGGGTAGAATTTTAATAAAACTGTTTTCTTTTAAGTAATATGGAATTTTATTGGAGCTGTTTATCAATTTTCTGGAGGAGTGTAGTTATTCAGAGCTGGCACCCAATGTTATTAAAAAAAAAAAAGTATTGATTTTGAATCAAGACTCGTTTTGAATCAAGAATCGATTCTGAATAGAATTGTTATTCCCCAGAATCGAATTGAATCAGATCGTGTGGTGCCAAAAAATTCATAGCCCTACCAGTTACAATCTAAATTAGAGATGTCCGATAATGTCTTTTTTGCCGATATTCTGATATTGTCCAACTCTTAATTACCGATTCCGATATCAACCGATACCGATATAAACAGTCGTGGAATTAACACATAATTCTGCCTAATTTTGTTGTGATGCCCCGCTGGATGCATTAAACAATGTAAAAAGGTTTTCCAAAATAAATCAACTCAAATTATGGAAAAAATTGCCAACATGGCACTGCCATATTTATTATTGAAGTCACAAAGTGCATTATTGTTTTTTAACATGCCTCAAAACAGCAGCTTGGAATTTTGGACATGCTCTCCATGAGAGAGCATAAGGAAGTTGAGGTGGGCGGGGTTGAGGTGGGAGTGGGCAGGGGGTAGCAGGGGTGTATATTGTAGCGTCCTGGAAGAGTTAGTGCTGCAAGGGTTTCTGGGTATTTGGTCTGTTGTGTTTACATTGTGTTACGGTGCGGATGTTCTCCTGAAATGTGTTTGTCATTCTTGTTTGGTGTGGGTTCACAGTGTGGCGCATATTTGTAACAGTGTTAAAGTTGTTTATACAGCCACCCTCAGTGTGACCTTTTTGGCTGTTAACCAAGTATGATTGCATTCACTTGTCTGTGTGAAAAGCCGTAGATATTATGTGATTGGGCCGGCACGCAAAGGCAATGCTCTAAAGGTTTATTGGCGCTCTGTACTTCTCCCTACGTCCGTGTACCACTCTAAATGTTATCCAACACGTACACATGTTTCTTAGTCATTTTCAAAAGGTAAACATGGTAGGCTATAAGCTGGTAGGAGTTAACCGCTACACAACAGCTATGCAAACAATAGCACACAAACGAGACAAACATACTAAATGTCCATAATTGAACAATATTACCGGTACAGTCTAAAACACAACATTTGTTCGTATAAACAATTATCAAATAATTATAGTCTTCAAGGCCGACGTAAGCGTAGTAAAAAAGTATCCAGTAACAAATGTGTCCGCATCATTCAACTTACTGTGTCATGAGCTTAGCTTAATTAATTATTGTAGCTACTAAGTGTTGTCAAAAACCGAATACCACTCCACTTCAACCTAGGTAAAGACAGCACCGTCCATCCATCCATCTTCTTCCGCTTATCCGAGGTCGGGTCGCGGGGGCAGCAGCCTAAGCAGGGAAGCCCAGACTTCCCTCTCCCCAGCCACTTCGTCTGGCTCTTCCCGGGGGATCCCGAGGTGTTCCCAGGCCAGCCGGCAGACAGTCTTCCCAACGTGTCCTGGGTCTTCCACGTGGCCTCCTACCGGTTGGACGTGCCCATAACACCTCCCTAGGGAGGCGTTCAGGTGGCATCCTGACCAGATGCCCCGTATCACCTCATCTGTCTCCTCTCGATGTAAAGGAGCAGCGCCTTTACTTTGAGCTCCACCTGGATGACAGAGCTTCTCACCCTATCTCTAAGGGAGAACCCTGCCACCCGGCGGAGGAAACTTATTTCGGATCTTGTCCTTTCGGTCATAACCCAAAGCTCATGACCATAGGTGAGGATGGGAACGTAGATCGACCGGTAAATTGAGAGCTTTGCCTTCCGGCTCAGTTCCTTCTTCACCTCAACGGACCGATACAGCGTCCGCATTACTGAAGACGCCGCATCGATCTGCCTGTCGACCTCACGATCCACACTTCCCTCACCCGTGAACAAGACTCCGAGGTATTTGAACTCCTCCACTTGGGGCAGGGTCTCCTCCCCAACCCGTAGATGGCACTCCACCCTTTTCCGGGTTTAGTGTTTTTCATACCTACCATTGTTCTCCGTTTGACTAATTTCACTTGATCAAGCTTTTTCTAACATTCCACACTATAAAGTGATAAAAGTATGTATGATTGCGCAACTCAATATTGGAATCCATCCATACCCACGATTTCATTATCAATATAAAAAATTGGAAGTAGAAAAGGTTGCATTAGGAAAACCTTAGTCAAAATACTAATTAGAAACTAATTTCATTTGGATTCCTCCTCATCAGAGTTGTGCGACATTCACTTTTTCGACCACATATCTCTCTGATATGGTTATTTCAAACAACCCCCAACATTAAAGGCCTACTGAAATGAGATGTTCTTATTCAAACGGGGATAGCAGGTCCATTCTATGTGTCATACTTGATCATTTCGCGATATTGCCATATTTTTGCTGAAAGGATTTAGTAGAGAACATCAACATGTTAATGGCTCCTCACATCCTCACATTGTTTTTAATAGGAGCCTCCAACAGAAAGAGCTATTCGGACCGAGAAAACGACAACTTCCCCTTTAATTTGAGCGAGGATGAAAGATTCGTGTTTGAGGATATTGATAGCGACGGACTACAAAAAAAACAAAAAAAACGCGATTGCATTGGGACGGATTCAGATATTTTTAAACACATTTACTAAGATAATTCTGGGAAATCCCTTATCTTTCTATTGTGTTGCTAGTGTTTTAGTGAGTTTAACAGTACCTGATCGTCGGAGGTGTGTGTCCACAGGTGTGGCTAAAGGCTAAAGCTTCCCAACTCCATCTTTCTACTTTGACTTCTCCATTATTAATTGAACAAATTGCAAAAGATTCAGCAACACAGATCTCCAAAATACTGTGTAATTATGCGGTTAAAGCAGACTACTTTTAGCTGTGTGTGTGTGCAGCGCTCATATTTCCTAACAGTCCGTGACGTCACGCGTGCACGTCATCATTACACGATGTTTTCAAGAAGAAACTCACGGGAAATTTAAAATTGCAATTTAGTAAACTAAACCGGCCATATTGGCATGTGTTGCAATGTTAATATTTCATCATTGATATATAAACTATCAGACTGCGTTGTGGGTAGTAGTGGGTTTCAGTAGGCTTTTAAAGTGCTTATGATAAACCCAGCTAAATTTTCAGTATACCTGCAATCCCTGTGTACAACAGGAATAGGCATAATGAAACATAAATTGATGAATTCATAATTAAATGCCTGTAGAGCTTCAACAACACATTGCATTCATTGTTTGTAAAATGAACCATATTGTCTTTCTATCTTTGGCTGACACTTTTCTACTCCCAAAATGGTGTCTCTTGACTCAAACAGGCCATCGCTTTCTAAAACAGTCAAAGAATGCGGGGGAACGATGGCATTGTCCTGTTTCCTATCAGCCAGCTACACACACACACACACAAACACTTTCTGTTTGCAGCGAGTCAATGAACTCTCTTCCTCAGAAGGATGAATTTAAGCCAAACACAGTCGTATTTAGTGTGCAAGGGAACGTCCAACAGTATGCTCCATCAGTCATTAATAGTTATCAGCTTGCGACATGATCCTGAATGTTTTCCATTCAGCTCAATTGTGAACATTTGGAAATGTACAAAGGCAATTGAATAAAACGAATTAAACTCAGATAATGCCAACAATGAACACTAGTGCAGACGAGCATTTTTTGTCTGCCTTATGGCAGCTTTCACAATTCAAATTAATTAAAATGTTATGTTGACAATTGTGTTTTTTTTGTATTTGCTAGTGTTGTGTGTCCAATGAGTGTGTGTCTAATTAATACCCACAATGAGTCACGTAATCAGCCTGAGTTGAGATAAGTGGCAATGTTGGCTGGGCGATGATTTGCGTGGATTATCTGCACTAATTGGAGCAGCCAAGTAGTCTCTCACCTCTCATTAAAACGATCCACTGATGAGTCTCTAGCCCTTCTGACCAGAGGACTGCTACATGGCCCGCTTGTTAGCAGCAAATCCCACAGGACACACGACCAAAAACAACCTATGCCCTTGTTGCATGTTGGACCTGCAAAGATGAACAAATAATGACTGCACTAATAGGAAGCTTGCATGTGGAAAAAAATGTAAGATTTATATTTTTGTTGTAAGAATTGATTTGGTCAATGTCCAGTAAAAAGGGTCAACATATATTTTCGGTATATGAATTAAAATTGAAAACCAACTGGTTTCATTTCCTTTTTTTTTTTTAATTAAATTGGAAAACTGAGCGTTTCCTTTTTATTTCCATGTCTCGAAGCAATAACTTCATCCAAAAAATAGTTAGATTTTCATTCATATTTCATATCTATGGATGTTCTCATTCATTCAGGTCATTGTATTCTCAGGGTTTTCAATCGATCGCAACTGGACTGTTAGGTTCTTCTTAGAAGACGTTTCGGCTCTCATCCAAATAGGCTTCATCAGTTCATGCCCATAGTCAGATCTAGTCTTAGATTGGTCAGATCTAGTATAGCGGCTGGTGCCAAAACCCCAAATATTTATATTTCATTAAAGAAAAATGAGAATCACCAGTCAGCAGAAACAGAAACAAAAAAGGAACATAAACAGATGTTATTTTGACACCAGAACTTGAAATGACGGGGGACTGGCCTGTAAGAAAAAAATGTATATATTTTTAATAGGGCTTTCAAAAATAACGACGGGTAGGGGGGGAAGAGGCGGCGGCGGTGATGACCAAGAAAAACACAGAGTTGGAATATAATTACAACACTTTATGTACATATTTATATACATATTTATATAATATTTACATATTTATATAATATGTAACTACAAGCTCCATTCACAGACAGAGTCCCATTGCTTTTATGAGCGGTCGAGCGAGTCAAAAGCCGGAAAAAAAAAAAGTATTTTTTTTATTTTTTATTTGTGGCGGCCGTAATTCTTTTGTGGCGGGCCACCACAAATAAATGAATGTGTGGGAAACCCTGTATATATATATATATATATATATATATATATATATATATATATATATATATATATTTATATATATACCTAGAAGAGGGAGAGGTAAACTTCTTCGGTGAGTGAGGTGGCTCCCACTCTTTCACTTCAAAATACACCCTGCATTGACTTTTAGATAAAACTTTTACAAAGCTTTGAGCAAATACATGTAGTGCATTTCAGTAAAACATTTAAAAATCTATGGCATTCTGACAATAAAATAGAATTTGTGTCCAAATATATTTTGGTGTCTTTCATTCAGTGAATTACCCTAAAATCGACAAATAGATGAATGGGCATTCAGTGAATATAATTATTCAAGCAAGTTATAACCTGTGATTAATGGGGATTAATCCAAATTCAAACGTGTGACTAATAATCATTTGACAGCACACATTTTATATTTACGAATACAGGATACAATCCAACACAGTTTTTGTCCTCCTTTGTAGTCTTCAATCCTTAATTTAAACAGTAATTTCGGATTTTGTAATATCAAAAAAACATCTGTTTTTATTTTTATTTGTAGTTTTTTAAATTTATTTTTCATTTCTGCTGAATGGTGATTTTAATTCTTGTTATATGAATGGAGAAAAACAAATATTTCAGATATATGTATAGCTCTTCGGCAGTAAAAAGAAGAACACTTGTTTTTTTTAATTGTTTTTTTTTTGTATTTCAAAATAGACTTCAAACGTAGTTGTTGGCGTTTTTCTTTGTTGATTGCATTGACCAAAGACAGCACAGTCTACCAAGTCCTCTTTACAAACGAGAGATAACACAATCCACTGAAAAGAATAAACAGAACAGCGGTCAAAGCCAACAAACTGCTAACTGGTAAAAGCGGACAACTTTAGCTCAGCTGAAACCCTCGCTGACGTCATGGCAACAGAAACCGCCTAAAGGCACACACATGCCCAGACACACTCCTCTCATATGGTACTTCTCTCAACTACTTTTCTTAAAGTAACGTACATTACTTTCCCCAGTAATTAATTAAATATATTAAATAGTAATGCCATTAGTAACTCGGACCTCATCCAAACTTACAATCCTGCGCGCGCTCTGAAGTCAGAGAGCCAGCTCCAGCTCGTGGTGGTTTCAAGACCAGACTTAAAACCAGGGAAGACAGGGCCTTCTCTGTGGTCGGCCTTAAGCTCTGGAACACTCTGCCCCTCCAAATTTGAACTGCTTCCACAGTGGAGTGTTTTAAGTCTTGTCTTAAGACCCATTTTTATTCTCTGCCTTTTAAAGGGGAACATTATCACAATTTCAAAAGGGTTGAAAACAATAAAAATCAGTTCCCAGTGACTTGTTGTATTTTTAAAGTTTTATTCAAAAATTTACCGATCCCGGAATATCCCTAAAAAAAAAGCTTTAAAGTGCCTTTTTTTCGCTCTCTGCCAAGACACTGTCCATTTTCCTGTGACGTCACACAGTGCTACCAATACAAACAAACAATGGCGAATACCACAGCAAGATATAGCGACATTAGCTCGGATTCAGACTCGGATTTCAGCGGTCTAAGCGATTCAACAGATTACGCATGTATTGAAACTGATGGTTGGAGTATGAAAATATTGAAGAAGAAACTGAAGCTATTGAGCGAATAGCTATTGACGCTATTCATAGCCATAGCATGGCCGAATAGCTGCGTTAGCATCGCCGCTAAAATGTGCGGACCAAACGATCAGGACTTTGGCATCTTGTGACAGTGGAGCAATTTAAATCTGTCGATTGTTAAGTGTTTTTTCTCATTAAATGTGGGTGGAAGGAAACGTAATATACTTGCAAATGCATCTGCAGGTTATCCATACATCTCTGTGCCATGTCTGCTTTAGCACCGCCGGTAAATAGCATGTTAGCATTGATTAGCGTAGCATGTTAGCATAGATTAGCTGGCAGTCACGCCGCGACCAAATATGTCTGATTAGCACATAAGTCAACAACATCAACAAAACTCACCTTTGTGATTTAGTTGACTTTATCGTTGCAAATGCATCTGCAGGTTATTCATACATCTCTGTGCCATGTCTGTCATTGCCGGTAAAATGTCTACTTTTGCATCTTCGGGCCAGTGGTGCAACTTGAATCCCTCCCTGTTAGTGTTGTTACACCCTCCGACAACACACCGACGAGGCATGATGTCTCCAAGGTTCCAAAAAATAGTCGAAAAAACAGGAAAATAACAGAGCTGAGACCCGGTGTTTGCAATGTGTTCGAGGAAATGAAAATGGCGGCTTTATTACCTTGGTGACGTCACGTTCTGACGTCATCGCAAAAAGAGCGATAAACAGAAAGTCGTTTAATTTGCCAAAATTCCCCCATTTAGAGTTCGGAAATCGATTAAAAAAATATATGGTCTTTTTCCTGCAACATCAAGGTATATATTGACGCTTACATAGGTCTGGTGATAATGTTCCCCTTTAACACTATGTGAGTTGTGTGGTCCTCTGTTGTCCTCTGTGTTTTAAAATGTTGATTTCTATTTACTGTTTTAATTGGTTTCACCCTCAAAATCGTTTTTAATCATATTTATTTCATATTGTTTTTTTTATTGCTTTTATATGTATCTATTTTTATTTTTTGTTTTTATACAGTCATTGGTGGAGCTCAGGATAGTATTTGAATGTTGTTTTAAATATTGTCGTGCAGCACTTTGGAAACATTTTGTTGTTTAAATGTGCTATACAAATAAAGTGGTTTGGATTGGATTGGATTAGTAATTAAAATACTTTTCTGGTTAAGTAATAAGTAACTATTTGTATTTACTTTTTAAAAGTAATTTTCAGAACACTGATAGTAACAGTAATGTGGTGTTGAGTTTAAACTAAACACTTTGCACGTTTTGTTTAAAAACTGGGGTTTGGTCCGTGTCCATCCATCCATCCATTTTCTGCCGCTTATTCCCGTTCGGGGTCGCGGGGGGCGCTGGCGCCTATCTCAGCTACAATCGGGCGGAAGGCGGGGTACACCCTGGACAAGTCGCCACCTCATCGCAGGGCCAACACAGATAGACAGACAACATTCACACTCACATTCACACACTAGGGCCAATTTTTTAGTGTTGCCTTAATTACTGTATTGGATTATAAGAGTGTAAAGGTGACTAACGGATGTTACCTCATGTCTAGAAGGCTTTTAAAAACACATTGAGAATGTCGTAAACAGGTTTTTAACGCTCTAGTTATGAACATTTTTGGTTTTTAATTAATTGTTCCTACTTTGCAAAAATGTATTTTTTGCGATCATGTTGGGAACCAAGTAACCGCGACATATGAGGAACGACTGCTCTAAATTGTCACGTAACCTCTTCATGGTAGCTATTTTATGCTCTGTAAACATGTTTCAAGTTACACTAGGGGTGAAACGATGTGACAATTTCATTTTGGTTATGACCAAAATGTTTATTATTATAATCATTATTATTGTGGTATTGTTGAATGAAAAGTACTGTTACCAAGTTTTTTAATTTTTTATTTAAATATGTATTAGGGCTATCATATCATTATTTTTTAAATCAGATTAATTCATGGTGATTACTTGCTCTCATTATAAAATTTGCTTAAGAAAGGACCCCAAGATTTGTACACAAAAGCCAATTTTTGTCAGAATGCCATCCAGGAACATCTTTAAACATTTTACTTGGATGCATGTTAAGTTAAAGTTAAAGTACCAATGATTGTCACACACACACTAGGTGTGATGAGATTATCCTCTGCATTTGACCGATCACCCTCACCCCCTGGTAGGTGAGGGGAGCAGTGAGCAGAAGCGGTGGCTGCGGCCGGGAATCATTTTTGGTGACCTCACCCCGAATTCCAACCCTTGATGCTGAGTGCCAATGTATAGTCTTTGGTATGACTGGGCTGGTCATGTATTTGCCCAAAACTTGGTAACATTTTCCTCTCTTTCAGGCTGTATTTTGGAGTAAAATTAGCCAGGCAGCACACCAGTCAAAGTTTCCTCACTCATTTTTATACTGGCTTATGCATTGGTCTGATCACTGACTTGTAAAAAAGCTTTTATGGGCAAAACAAATTGCATGATTAAAGTGTGTTCATGATTTATACAATATTTTTTTAATTAATCACATAAGTTTTTTTCCAAGATGGCGCTGCTGTAGTGGCTGCTGTAGGCAGGAGCTCTGTGCTCTTGTGTCATCCTTTTGTGTTTCCCTCTTGTTTTCATGTCTTATTATATTTTTTTGCCTTTTGGTCCGGGACCCTTTGGGACTGTGTGACAAGGGGTGCCACTTTCGTGACCTCTGTGGTGCTTTTTTTGTGGACTTCTGGATCTGCCTCCCGGGAGCCTTTTGGCTATGGAGACCAGCTGCTGGGTGTCTGCTACACCAGAGTATGTTTGGATGTACTGGAGGAGATGCGGATGAAGGGACAGGGCTGCAGAGTTTGGAGGGACTGGAGGAGGTGCGGATGAAGGGACAGGGCTGCGGAGCTAGCACTGAGCGCTGGGACGGAGAGGCTTCGCGGTGTCTTGACTGGGTGAGCAGGTGTCGGACACCTCAGTCACCTTGGACGTATCCTCGCTCATCCATGCGGACTGGACATTGGCCGAGAGTGGAGTCGGCTGTCTTGGTTTCTTTGTTGGGTCTGCTTCTGTCTCTGACCATGCTCCCTCCACCCCAGCAGACGATGGCGTGGAACACCGCAGAGGCCACCACAGTGGATATGTTTCTTTTACTTTTTATTCATAGCTGTATGTAGAAGTGTTTGGTTGTATGTGCTGCTTTAATGTCTTTAATGTCCTCTGTGTTCTTTGATGTTTGATGTTTCCCTCTTACACACATGTAAGAGGGATGTGTACCATGGTTATGAGTTGTTTTTTTTTTTTTTTTTTTTTCCCTCGGCCTCAGTCTGCACCTCCTCTCCAGGGCCCAGGCTAAGACCGATTTTTTAAATTTTATTTTAATATTCTATTTTTTTCTCCCCCCCCCCTTTGTTTACCTTTATCTCATCTTTTTTGTAAGGGGCGCTGGAAGCCGGCAGACCCGTCAGCGATCCTGTTCTGTCTCCCTGTAATGTTTGTCTAAACTTGAATGGGATTGTGCTGAAAATTTTAATTTTCCTGAAGAAACTCTCCTGACGGAATAAATAAAGTACTATCTAATCTAATCTAAATTCACTTGTTAATTTTGACAGCCCTAATATTTACATTTTTATACGAATTTATATTATATATTTATATATTTATATATTATGTAGTTTCTTAATAGGGAAACATGAAAATCTGTCTCATATTCATATTAGCATTAGCTAGCGAACTTCTTCAATCATTTTATTTAAAGGCCTACTGAAACCCACTACTACCGACCACGCAGTCTGATAGTTTATATATCAATGATGAAATATTAACATTGCAACACATGCCAATATGGCCTTTTTAGTTTACTAAATTGCAATTTTAAATTTCCCGCGAGTTTCTTGTTGAAAACGTCGCGGAATGATGACGCGTACGCGTGACGTCACGGACTGTCAGGAAATATTAGCGCTGCACCACTCGCGGCTAAAAGTCGTCTGCTTTAACCACATAAATACACAGTATTTTTGACATCTGTGTTGCTGAATCTTTTGCAATTTGTTTATTTAATAATGGAGACTATAAAGAACAATGCTGTTGGTGGAAAGCGGTGTATTGCAGCTGTCTTTAGCACCGAGACACAGTCGGTGTTTATTTGTTTGTTGTGAAGCTTTAACACAGAGCGGTCAAGCAAACATGTTTTCTCTACGTCAACCAGCATGTTTTTGGATGGGGAAATTGGGATATATATCTTACCGGAGACATCAGTGGATTATTCGTCGTCCTGCTGCAGCTGTTTAAAAGGCAGCTGTGAGCTTGGCTCCTCGGCTTCTCTCTGAGACACTGCGTGTTCACCGCAGCTATCCGACCTCGAGGTATTTTTTTACAATCTTTAAAATCTCATTAAAACAATAAGCAGATAAGGGATCTTCCAGAATTATCCTAGTAAATGTGTCTAATTACACTCGAAACGCTCACACTGCCGCCGCCCGGAGCCGTCGCTTTTTTAAAATTATTTTTTTCATTTTTATTTTTTCTCTTAGTCCTTTACTATCAATATCCTGATTCACGAATCTTTCATCCTCGCTCAAATTAATGGGGAAATTGTCGCTTTCTCGGTCCGAATTGCTCTTACCGCTGGTGTCTCCCATTATAAATAATGTGAATATGTTTGGAGCCCTGCAACTCGTGACGTCATGCACACATACTTCCGGTAAAGGCAGGGCTTTTCTATTAGCGACCAAAAGTTGCAAACTTTATCGTGGATGTTCTCGACTAAATCCTTTCAGCAAAAATATGGCAATATCGCGAAATGATCAAGTATGAGACAGAATGGACCTGCTATCCCCGTTTAAATAAGAAAATCTCATTTCAGTAGGCCTTTAAAGCATTGGTTACCGTGGTTTATCATTGATAGTGTTTATAATTATACCCCTTAGTTATACTATGTTGATTATGAGTGTGTAAGTCTTTTTTCTTTCACGTTACACGCACTTGTTGGGTTCTGTCAAACACCGAGCTGTCTTGGCCCATTAGTTTTGATATTTATGAGATGGCGTTTTAAGTGTTGCAAAAGAGCGGAAATGAAACTTCCTCATGTCTGCAGACGGCGTGCTGCACGTAGTCTCCCTCACCTGCTCCACATTACCCAACCCCTATTACCTGCAAACCACCTAATCTTTGGCTTGTACTTCAGTCAGCCTGGGTTAATAACACCCCACTGTCGCCCCAGTGTTTGACATTGTGTGCGTGTGTGTGTGTGTATGTATATCACTTTAAGTGTGTGCCCCCCGCCCCCCTTCCTTAATAAAGCAGTTGTAATTTATGTTTGCAGTTCATCGATGGGCGGCTGGCCAAATTGAACGCAGGCCGCGGCTTCACGGACGTGTTTGAAGAAGAGATCACAGAGGGGGGCTTCTGTGGAAGTGAGTAGTGCCAGACCTGTCCATCAGTTAGTCACATCGGATTAACGCTGCTTATTGCGGGCGATATCAGTGGACTTTATTGCGCTCGAGAGGATAAAAAAAAACAAGTCTTAAAGTTATACCGTGAAAGTTACGTTTTCTTGTTAAATTGAGTCATTCGTTTGCATGGTCACAGGTCAGCAGGAGCTTATGCAAGCTGACCGCTGATAATCTGGACTGGTCCCCAGTTAGTCACTATTCACTTACAGTATATAAACTAGAACTCACACACAAACAATTATTAATTTTTAAAAACCAATATAATAAACTGTATAGGTGTTTTTAATGGGTAAAAAAGAGCCTGTATGTCATTTTGGTGTTATTAGTGTCAACATTTCAACTTTTTCTCATTAGATTATATCTGTATGCTCTATTATTCCATTTTTATGTTTTTCTTTTTTTTTTACTAATAGTCATTTAAAAAATGTGCATTGGGCCATTAAAAATGTCCAGCATTTTTCATTTTAAAAAACAATATAATAAACTGTATGGATGTTTTTAATGGGGAAAAGGGAGCCTGTATGTCATTTTTGTGTTTTTGGTGTCAACACTTCAACTTTTTCTCATTAGATTACAACTGTTTGCTCTTTTATTCCATTTTTATGTTTTTTAATTTTTATTTTACTAATAATCATTTGAAAATGTTCCTTTCAGGCCATTAAAAATGACCCAGGCTTCACTTTAGACACCCCCGATTTAGCATCTCCAATGCACTAATGTCTAACATGCCTGTTTTTGGAGTGTAATCTTTTATATAGAGTCTACGTAAACATTTGTTTTCTTTTCGAGGTTGTCACTGTCATAATGAAAAATGAGCATTTCAAAATGTTCTCTTTTTATCCAAAAACCGGAGGAAAAAGAGTAATGTTTTTGTTTAAAAGACAAGCAAACTTTGGGTCATTTGCAGGAAGGATTTTGTACAAATAATGAAAAAATAAGAGAAATATTGATTATGCTTTGCACTTCAGTCAATGGTATGTTTGTTTGTTTTCCCCACAAAATAAATCCTTAAATATGTATTATTATTTTTATTCCGCCACAAATTGTTAACAAGCCATATCATGAATTTATTCATTCAAACCCTTTGAAAAAAAAAAGATTGTCATTTATTTGTATTTATTTATTTTAATTATTTACATTCATTTATATCTATATTTTTGTACAAATAATGAAAAAATAAGAGAAATAATGATTATGCTTTGCACTTCAGTCAATGGTTGGTTAGTTTTATTTTCCTCACAAAATAAATCCTCAAATATGTATTTTTATTTTTATTTCGCCACAAATTGTTAACGAGCCAAATTATTAATTTATTCATTCAAACCCTTTTTTTTAATTGATTGTCATTTATTTGTATTTATTTATTTACATTATTTATATTTATATTTCTGTCCAAATAATGAAGAAATAAGAGAAATATTGATTATGCTTTGCACTTCAGTCAATGGTTTGTTTGTTTGTTTGTTTACCCCACAAAATAAATCCTTAACTATGTATTTTTATTCTTATTTCGCCACAAATTGTTAACAAGCCAGTTAATGAATTTATTCATTCAAACCATTTTTTAAAAAATTGATTGTTATTTATTTCTATTTATTTATTTAAATTATTTATATTTATTACCCTATCCAATTGGTTGGATGATCACTGAAGTGTCCTGACAGCTTGATGAGAAGTTTTAGTCTGGGACTAATGAATTCTAATTAATATTGACATAAAAGCCATCATCAAACTTCACACGGGACCTTCAAGTCACACTTGCAAATGCGAGCGAAGCACCACGTTTCAAAGTGTATTAGTTGTATTCATATTTGACGTGTGTTTGTTCAAGATGATGTGCTGCTGAAAAAGCAATACGAAAGGTTACTTTAAATTTGATTGGATGTGGCAAAAGACGATTGATGGAACAAATGAGAAATGTTGTCGGAGAGGAGAATTATTACACAAGGAGACGTCAGATGTCGGAGAGGGAAGCAAATCCCACAGGAATGTTCAGACATTCTGATCCAAACCATTCAGCTTTGAGTAGTATTAACATGAAAACAGAAACAAACAAAAAAATAGATATAATGTCCTGATGCACCTGCTACAGTAGACTGTATTTAGTTACATTGCCACTGCTTTTATTTACATTGCCGTGAAGAACTTTAAATAAAAGCTATAAAAATCTACTACACTTACCTTGGAAAAAATTCTAATCTTTCAATAACGACTCAGCCAAAAATATCTCAGACATTTTTCCTTGTTTTTTTCCCCCCAAACTTACCGATTATCTTCTCATACCATCACTATTCAATAATAACTGAGTATGTCAGGGGCATTACAAAAAAGGTTTTTATACAGTACATACAGAAGTATAAACATTTTTTTTTTTACTATATACTGTAACCGTATATCTGATGTAATGTTATGTGTATATATATTCTGATTTATATTAACACTATAGTTTATTTATTAGTATATTCACTATATAATATGGCTAGTACTAATATACTGAATACAGTATAGTACTAAATATATACAAAAAATACTGAAATTACAGTAAACATATACTTGTATACTGTAGTATATATAAATCAAATGTACATGTTACATTATGTATTTTTTATTTATTTATATGAACATGATCTTTTACACTTTATATGTATTATATATTTCTGTGTATGTATACAATACATATATATATATATATATATATATATATATATATATATATATATATATATATATATATAACCACAATAAGGTTGCAGCTCTCTGAGCTGCAACCTTATCGTGGTAGAGGAGTTCGCGTGTCCCAATGATCTTAGGAGCTATGTTGTCCGGGGGCATAAAGCCCCCTGGTAGGGTCTCCCAAGGCAAACAGGTTCTAGGTGAGGGATCAGACAAAGAGCAACTCGAAGACCTTTATGAAGAAGAAAAATCTTGGACCCAGATTTCCCTCGCCCGGACGCGGGTCACCGGGGCCTCCCTCTGGAGCCATGCCCGGAGGTGGGGCACGATGGCGAGCGCCTGGTGGCCGGGCCTGTTCCCATGGGGCCCGGCCGGGCACAGCCCGAAGAGGCAACATGGGTCACCCCTCCAATGGGCTCACCACCCATAGCAGGGGCCATAGAGGTCGGATTGGACCCTCTTCCACTCTGGCGTTGCCGGCAGTGAGAGGCGACGGACTGGGGTGGCAATTCTTGTTTTCCCCCCGGCTCAAAGCCTGCACGTTGGAGTTCAACCCGGTGGACGAGAGGGTAGCCTCCCTCCGCCTTCGGGTGGGGGGACGTCTCCTGACTGTTGTTTGTGTTTACGCACCAAGCAGCAGTTCCGAGTACCCACCCTTTTTGGGAACACTCGAGGGAGTACTGGAAAGTGCTCCCCCGAGTTATTCCCTTGTCCTACTGGGAGACTTCAACGCTCACGTTGGCAACGACAGTGAAACCTGGAGAGGCGTGATTGGGAAGAATGGCCGCCCGGATCTGAACCCGAGTGGTGTTTTGTTATTGGACTTTTGTGCTCGTCACAGTTTGTCCATAACAAACACCATGTTCAAACATAAGGGTGTCCATATGTGCACTTGACACCAGGACACCCTAGGCCGCAGTTCCATGATCGACTTTGTAGTTGTGTCATCGGATTTGCGGCCTCATGTTTTGGACACTCGGGTGAAGAGAGGAGCGGAGCTTTCTACCGATCACCACCTGGTGGTGAGTTGGCTGCGATGGTGGGGGAGGATGCCGGACAGACCTGGGAGGCCCAAACGCATTGTGAGGGTCTGCTGGGAACGTCTGGCAGAGTCTCCTGTCAGACAAAGTTTCAATTCCCACCTCCGGAAGAACATTGAACATGTCACGAGGGAGGTGCTGGACATTGAGTCCGAGTGGACCATGTTCCGCACCTCTATTGTCGAGGCGGAAGATCGGAGCTGTGGCCGCAAGGTAGTTGGTGCCTGTCGGGGCGGCAATCCTAAAACCCCTTGGTGGACACCAGCGGTGAAGGATGCCGTCAAGCTGAAGAAGGAGTCCTATCGGGTCCTTTTGGCTCATAGGACTCCGGAGGCAGTGGACAGGTACCGACAGGCCAAGCGGTGTGCAGCTTCAGCGGTCGCGGAGGCAAAAACTCGGACATGGGAGGAGTTCGGGGAAGCCATGGAAAACGACTTCCGGACGGCTTCGAAGCGATTCTGGACCACCGTCCGCCGCCTCAGGAAGGGGAAGCAGTGCACTATCAACACCGTGTATGGTGCGGATGGTGTTCTGCTGACCTCAACTGCGGATGTTGTGGATCGGTGGAAGGAATACTTCGAAGACCTCCTCAATCCCACCAACATGTCTTCCTATGAGGAAGCAGTGCCTGGGGAATCTGTGGTGGACTCTCCTATTTCTGGGGCTGAGGTCGCTGAGGTAGTTAAAAAGCTCCTCGGTGGCAAGGCCCCAGGGGTGGACGAGATCCGCCCGGAGTTCCTTAAGGCTCTGGATGCTGTGGGGCTGTCTTGGTTGACAAGACTTTGCAGCATCGCGTGGACATCGGGGGCGGTACCTCTGGATTGGCAGACCGGGGTGGTGGTTCCTCTCTTTAAGAAGGGGGACCGGAGGGTGTGTTCCAACTATCGTGGGATCACACTCCTCAGCCTTCCCGGTAAGGTTTATTCAGGTGTACTGGAGAGGAGGCTACGCCAGATAGTCGAACCTCGGATTCAGGAGGAACAGTGTGGTTTTCGTCCTGGTCGTGGAACTCTGGACCAGCTCTATACTCTCGGCAGGGTTCTTGAGGGTGCATGGGAGTTTGCCCAACCAGTCTACATATGCTTTGTGGACTTGGAAAAGGCATTCGACCGTGTCCCTCGGGAAGTCCTGTGGAGAGTGCTCAGAGTATGGGGTATCGGACTGTCTTATTGTGGCGGTCCGCTCCCTGTACGATCAGTGCCAGAGCTTGGTCCGCATTGCCGGCAGTAAGTCGAACACATTTCCAGTGAGGGTTGGACACCGCCAAGGCTGTCCTTTGTCACCGATTCTTTTCATAACTTTTATGGACAGAATTTCTAGGCGCAGTCAAGGCGTTGAGGGGTTCCAGTTTGGTAACCGCAGGATTAGGTCTCTGCTTTTTGGGGTGCGGTCCTGATGGTTTCATCTGACCGGGGTCTTCAGCTCTCGCTGGATCGGTTCGCAGCCGAGTGTAAAGCGACCGGAATGAGAATCCGCACCTCCGAGTCCATGGTTCTCGCCCGGAAAAGGGTTGAATGCCATCTCCGGGTTGGGGAGGAGACCCTGCCCCAAGTGGAGGAGTTCAAGTACCTAGGAGTCTTGTTCACGAGTGAGGGAAGAGTAGATCGTGAGATCGACAGGCGGATCGGTGCGGCGTCTTCAGTAATGCGGACGTTGTACCGATCCGTTGTGGTGAAGAAGGAGCAAAGCTCTCAATTTACCGGTCGATCTACGTTCCCATCCTCACCTATGGTCATGAGCTTTGGATCACGGGTACAAGCGGCCGAAATGAGTTTCCTCCGCCGTGTGGCGGGCTCTCCCTTAGAGATACGGTGAGAAGCTCTGCCATCCGGGAGGAACTCAAAGTAAAGCCGCTGCTCCTCCACATCGAGAGGAGCCAGATGAGGTGGTTCGGGCATCTGGTCAGGATGCCACCCGAACGCCTCCCTAGGGAGGTGTTTAGGGCACGTCCAACGGGTAGGAGGCCACGGGGAAGACCCAGGACACGTTGGGAAGACTATGTCTCCCGGCTGGCCTGGGAATGCCCCGGGATCCCCCGCGAAGAGCTAGACGAAGTGGCTGGGGAGAGGGAAGTCTGGGTTTCCCTGCTTAGGCTGTTGCCCCCGCGACCCGACCTCGGATAAGCGGAAGATGATGGCTGGATGGATGGATATATACGTATGTATATATTGTATGTTATAGTACAGAATATGCACACTGAAATTTAATGAAATTACAATGAAAATATAGTATTTAAATAAAATGTAGTTACATATATTAATAGTGTTAAGTTACGATTACGATTCAGGAGCTACTATTTGAATGAAAATTGATTATGGATGCATTTTTTATTTTTAATATTGATGTAGGTTTACATTTCTTTTAGTTTCAAAGCGTTTATCAATTGCAACTTTAAAAAAAACCCTATTCATTTGGAATAAGAAACCGTTAAATTAATTCCCACATTTTTTTGAGTTAATTAAAATGTGTGCAAAACTGAACCAAAAGTGCCCGATAGTAAAGGAGCTGGTCAGATCTCTCAGTGAGGTGGCTCGCTGTAATTGTCCATGTCCAAACTGCGATGCATCTAAAAATAGATTATTTCCCCCACCTCTAATTTACAGTCTATTTATGTCTATCAGTATGTGTGTGTGTGTGTGTGTGTGTGTGTGTGTGTGTGTGTATATATATATATATGTGTATATATATATATATATATATATATATATATATATATATGTATGCATGCACCTGGGAATAGGTTGATTGGCAACACTAAATTGGCCCTAGTGTGTGAATAGGAGTGTGAATGTTGTCTATCTGTGTTGGCCCTGCGATGAGGTGGGGACTTTTCCAGGGTTTACGCCGACTTCCGCCCAATGCAGCTGAGATAGGCTCCAGCGACCCCAAAAGGGACAAGCGGTAGAAAATATATACACATATACCGTATTTTTTGGTATATATATATATATATACATATATATATATATATATATGCACATATATATTCGTATTTTTCGAATTATAAGTCGCTCCGGAGTATAAGTCACACCGGCTGAAAATGCATAATAAAGAAGGAAAAAAACATATATAAGTCGCACTGGAGTATAAATCACATTTTTAGGGGAAATTTATTTGATAAAATCCAACACCAAGAATAGACTTTTGAAAGGCAATTTAAAATAAATAAAGAATAGTGAACAACAGGCTGAATAAGTGTACGTTATATGACGCATAAATAACCAACAGAGAAAGTGCCTGGTATGTTAACGTAACATATTACGGTAAGAGTCATTTAAATAACTATAACATATATAACATGCTATACGTTTACCCAACAATCTGTCACTCCTAATCAATAAATCCCATGGAATCTTCCTCGATGTCGCCTCCAAACAACTCTGCCAACTCCAAAGGTATGCGCCGCTCCCTCTTGTCGTTTTCTGCTGCATATTTCACTACGTCCAGCTTGCAATCTGCTGTACATGATCTCCTTTTTGGTGCCATTTTTGTTCAGCCCTTCTCAGTTTCTATAAGTTACCGCCAACGATGAAATGAACCATTTTAATAACAAAGGCAGTAACATATAGCAATTAGCATCCCATGACCCACAATGCACTTCTACCATGACCCTCCCCCGCCGAATAATTATTTGTTGACGTGTATGTGACGATTGCTGACGTGTGTGTGACGGTTGCTGACATTTTCTTCGTCTCTTCCGCGAATTACATAAATAATATGATCTGATATTTTACGGTAATGTGTTAATAATTTCACACATAAGTCGCTCCGGAGTATATGTCGTACCCCCGGCCAAACTATGAAAAAACTGCGATTTATAGTCCGAAAAATACGGTAAGTGTGTGTATGTATGTATATATATATATATATATATATATATGTGTGTGTATATATATATATATATATATATAATATATATACATACACACACATGAAACTATGAAAAAACTGCGATTTTTAGTCCGAAAAATACGGTATGTGTGTTTATGTATATATATATATATATATATATATATATATACATACACACACATACCGTATTTTTCGGACTATAAATCGCAGTTTTTTCATAGTTTGGCCGGGGGTACGACATATACTCCGGAGCGACTTATGTGTGAAATTATTAACACATTACCGTAAAATATCAGATCACATTATTTATGTAATTCGCGGAAGAGACGAAGAAAATGTCAGCAATCGTCACACACGCGTCAGCAATCGTCACATACACGTCAACAAATAATTATACAAATACCATATTTTTTCTTACTGTTTTTATCCAGGGCTTCACGGTGGCAGAGGGGTTAGTGCGTCTGCCTCACAATACAAAGTTCCTGCAGTCCTGGGTTCAAATCCAGGCTCGGGATCTTTCTGTGTGGAGTTTGCATGTTCTCCCCGTGAATGCGTGGGTTCCCTCCGGGTACTCCGGCTTCCTCCCACTCCCAAAGACATGCACCTCGAATAAATAAAAATGATTTAAAACATGCACCTGGGGATAGGTTGATTGGCGACACTAAATTGGCCCTAGTGTGTGAATGTGAGTGTGAATGTTGTCTGTCTATCTGTGTTGGCCCTGCGATGAGGTGGCGACTTGTCCAGGGTGTACCCCGCCTTCCGCCCGATTGTAGCTGAGATAGGCGCCAGCGCCCCCTGCGACCCCAAAAGGGATTAAGCGGTAGAAAATGGATGGATGGATGGATGGATATATATATATATATATATATATATATATATATATATGTATATATATATATGTATATTTATATATATATACATATATATATATATGTATACATATATGTATATGTATATATATATGTATATGTATATGTATATACATATATGTATATGTATATATGTATATGTATATATATATGTATATACGTATATATATATATATATATATATATATATATACATATACACACATAATCATGTGTTAACAAAAAATATGTTCCTTTTGTTAATATTATTATAAATATTTTTGTATTAGTTTAATTACCTTGTTTTATAAAGAAATAGTTAGAAAAAATAAATTTTTAGACCCACTCTGAAGTCCACAATGAACAAATGAATTAATTGCTGTGTTTTTAAAATCCTTCCAGGTAACGCCAGGTCCTACCAGCAGTGGATGTACACTGTGAAGGTATTCACATTACTCTTTACACCCTACTGCTCTTATATATACTGTCCTGCATGTCTCCTTTTCACCCTTCACTCCATTTCTCATTTTTTTGAAAGTTAATTAAAAGCGTGACTGACACGACGTTCAAGCCTAAGTCTGGGCTGTGAGCGCACGGCCGGCCCGGATGTCCGCGTGCAGCTGCGGTGCATTGGGGGTGTGTGAAGCAGCGCGTGCAGCAGGACAGTGGAGACAGAAGTGATTTGACATGACAAGACGTCTGCGGACAAGACGTGTTGATCTGGCAGCAAACATCGACGTTGCGGCGTTAGACCGAGCCAGGAACATAGATATCCCTCTTTCTTCATCGCTCTTTTCCTCCCCGTCTCTCTTTATTTCCCTCCCTTGCTTCTTCTCTGTCACAGACCACCCCCCACCCCCACCCCCTGCCCGCTCCCAATCCAATCCGTCTCTTTCTCTCACTCACTGGCTCTCACTCTCCCCCCGCCGTCAGCTAGGACTGAATTAGTTCTCTAGAGTGCTCTTCAAAGGTTTGTTAAAGTTCACATTTCCTGACTGACAGGGATCTATAAGAGGGGCCCTCACCTCTTCCCTCTTCCCCTCCTTCTTCTGAAACGCTGTCTGCCATTTTCTCTATTTAGCTGTTTAGCCATCGCTTTGTGCTTTTTCTGAAGACCCGAAACGGAGACTCGCAGTGAGAGATATTGGCTTCCAAAATGTCAGTCGGCGGACCTCAAAGTAGAAATCAATCAAGTGTGGTCCCTTCCATCTTTCGCTTCTCAGAAAAAAAACACAAAAAAAACGCTTCATAATGCTTCAGAACATAATAGAGTGATTGATACTGCCAGGTGTCACCAATGTTTCACTTGTATTGCAGTTCTATTTACAGCTGCCTCCTTTGATACTGAACATTTCTTTCTCTTTGGGTCAGATGAATTTTATTCACTTTTGTTTTAAATGACTAGATAGCTCAGGGTCAACAGTGGGGAAGTTTGTGTGTGGTAAAATCAAATGCCGCTAGAACTAACATAACACTACAACGTGAACTGTAATTGATACTGAGATGCGTAGCTCCATAAATAGTGTCTGTCGCTTTAATAGACGCCAGGTCTCAATTTGCGCGTTATCCACAAAAGACAAATAATGGCCTCCCTCATATACAGTGGGGCAAAAAAGTGTTTAGTCAGCCACCGATTGTGCAAGTTCTCCCACTTAAAATGATGACAGAGGTCTGTAATTCTCATCATAGGTGCATTTCAACTGTGAGAGACAGAATGTGAAAAAAAAAATCCAGGAATTCACATTGTAGGAATTTTAAAGAATGTATTTGTAAATTATGGTGGAAAATAAGTATTTGGTCAACCATTCAAAGCTCTCACTGACGGAAGGAGGTTTTAGCTCAAAATCTCACAATACATGGCCCGATTCATTCTTTCCTTATCACGGATCAATCGTCCTGTCCCCTTAGCAGAAAAACAGCCCCAAAGCATGATGTTTCCACCCCCATGCTTCACAGTAGGTATGGTGTTCCTGGGATGCAACTCTGTATTCTTCTTCCTCCAAACACGACGAGTTGAGTTTATACCAAAATGGATACATGAATGATACAGCAGAAGATTGGGAGAATGTCATGTGTTAAGATGAAACCAAAATAGAACTTTTTGGTATAAACTCAACTCGTCGTGTTTGGAGTAAGAAGAATACTGAGTAAAGCTGACTAAATACTTTTTTGCCCCACTGTAGACGCCTCAATGTTCCCTTATAGGTAATAAAAAAGAGTTGTAGCTATAATCTATCTGCATTCTCCTCCAAGGTTTTGCATTGTATCCCATTGGGTTGAGTTTTTCCTTGCCCTGATGTGGGATCTGAGCCGAGGATGTTGTCGTGGCATGTGCAGCCCTTTGCGACACCTGTGATTTAGGGCTATATAAATACACTTTGATTGATTGATTGATTGATTGATAATTACTGTAGTTATCACCTCCGTTAATAAACGTAATTGATCACGCAGGTATTCAAATGTTATGATGACCATCTGGACAGCAGAACATACAGATGGACACTCTTTATGATTAGTTAGTCCTGGTGCAAGCATAACATTGAGGATACACACTCCAGAAAGGGACCCACTCATAAAAGTCTCACAAGGGATGGTTTAGCTCGGTTGGTAGAGCGGCCGTGTCAGCAACTTGAGGGTTGCAGGTCCGATCCCCGCTTCCGCCATCCTAGTCAATGCCGTTGTGTCCTAGGGCAAGACACTTTAACCACCTGCTCCTAGTGCCACACACACTGGTTTATTTGTAACTTAGTTATTGGGTTTCACTATGTGAAGCGCTTTGAGTCAGTTGAAGAAAAAGCGTTTTATAAATATAATTCACTTCACTTCAAGTCAGCAATTGTCCATCCATCTTCCTCCGCTTATCCGAGGTCGGGTCGTGGGGGCAGCAGCCTAAGCAGGGAAGCAATAGAGGATCTTCAATTTGTTGACTCAATTATTAGCTATTTATTTACTATTTTGAATGCATAAAAAAGCAAATGATATGTGTTCTTGTCTTACATAAGGATTGTGATTGATAACAAGCATAACTCTTTCCAATTTTGCATATTTCTAGTATGACTGATCTAATGATATGGTCAGTGTTAGAAGTGTTACTACAGTGACATAAATCTAGGGAAATTGCAGAATTTGGTGCGCAACATTTAAAACAGCCGACTGAATTTTTTGCATTTTGGGATGTTTATACGGTATTTTCAAATACTGTGCGGATTGTAAATACGATTTGATATGGTTTATGGATACACAAATAGGCTTTTTAAGTCAACTTGTTTTTTTTTTACTCCACTGGTACGGTACTTAAAAAAATAGCAGTTATAAACAGAGTCAATGGGGCCGCAACTGTTCTTTAGAGAAAGTGTGCATATTTTCCGTTTATATCATATTTCAACAATGTTCCAATTAAAACACAATGCAATTTTATAGTAAACAACGGACTCCCTGGTGAAACTTCAGTCTGCTAACCTTCAAACTGAACAATCATATGACATAAAGAACACATATAATGGCCGTTTTGGGCACCAGGAGTGCACGAGGGTGGAAGTGTCTTATCTAGTCTTACCAACTACTATAAACGTGTTTCTTGCTTAATTCTGAGAGTATTATGTGGATATGGGTATGTTAATATGTTATGGCAGGGGTCACCAACCTTTTTGAAACCAGGAGCTACTTCTTGGGTACTGATTAATGCAAAGGGTTACCAGTTTGATACACACTTAAATAAATTGCCAGAAATAGCCAATTTGCTCAATTTACCTTTAACTCTTTGTTATTATTAATGATTCATGATATTTATCTTTGTGAAAACACTGATCATCTTAATGATTTTTCAAAATAATTATATATAGAAACCGATAAATATCAATAAGCAACACTTCCATCCATCCATCCATTTTCTACCGCTTATTCCCTTTTGGGGTCGCGGGGGGCGCTGGCGCCTATTTATATTTTCTCTAAGTGCACATTTTTCAAATTGAACATTTTCAAATGATCACTTCTAAGACAGTCTTGTAGAATCACAATATGCCATTTTAACTACCTAGCCACTAACATTTTTTAACAAATCATGAATTACTTTGCACCATGTTTGTACAAATAATAACTCATGTAAAATACAAAAGTAAAATCTCAAATTTTTAAATAAATCATGTCATATTTTGAACTGGACACCAAATCTGTTGTGTTTCTTTGTCAGTTAGTGGGAAGCCTGGCATTGCATGCTGTTAACTAGTGTGTTGTACTCTGGTGTGTAACTTGACACTGCAACTCTGAGTGAGTCTTGCAGTTGTGCATCAGTGAGGCGTGTTCTGTGTTTGTTCTTGATGAAGCTCATGTCAGAAAAGGCTGATTCACAAAGATAAGTTGAACCAAACAGGCTTGCAACCTTCATAGCTGCTGCGCATACACAACTGTACTTGTCTGTGTCAAGAAGGCACCAAAAGTTTGGTGCAGCCTGGTGGGCTTTGAATTTTAAATTGTCAGGAAAGAAGAGGAAGGAAATAAAAGGTAAAAAAAAAAGATATATGTGTTTAAAAATCCTAAAATCCTTTTTAATGTTGTATTTTTTCTCTAAAGTTGTCTTTCAGAAAGTTGTAAGAAGCAAAGAAAAACAATAAATGAATGTATTTAAACAAGTGGAGACCAAGTCTTTAAAATATTTTCTTGGATATTCACATTCTATTTGAGTTTTGTCTCTCTTAGAATTAAAAGTGTCGAGCAAAGCGAGACCAGCTTGCTAGTAAATGAATAAAATTCAAAAAATAGAGGCAGCTCACTGGTAAGTGCTGCTATTTGAGCTATTTTTAGAACAGGCCAGCAGGCAACTCATCTGGTCCTCACGGGCTACCTGGTGCCCGCGGGCACCGCGTTGGTGACCCCTGTGTTATGGTATCAGCGATTGTCCTACCATATCAGTTCGGCTCAGTTCTTCCCCCATAATAATCAATGTTTTGTATATATAGCTAAATTTATATTACATGTATGGTCTCTTCCCACATATTGTAAAATTTCTGTAATATTGGGCTGGCATGGCGTAGTGGGTAGAGCGGTTGGCCAGAAACCTGAGGGTTGCAGGTTCGCTTCCCACCTATTGACATCCAAATAATCGCTGCCGTTGTGTCCTTGGGCAGGACACTTCACCCTTGCCCCCGGTGCCGCTCACAGTGATGAATGAAAGATGAATGAATGATAGGTGGTGGTCGGAGTGGTTGTAGGCGCAAACTAGCAGCCACGCTTCCGTCAGTCTACCCAGGGCAGCTGTGGCTACTGATGTAGCTTACCACCACCAGGTGTGAATGAATGTTGAGTCCCACTTCTCTGTGAGCGCCTTGAGCGTCTAGAAAAGCGCGATATAAATCAAAGTTATTTTAATACTGTTTAAATTTATTCCAGAAAATATGTATCGATGAAAATTAGCTGACTGAATTAAAAATGACTGTTTATATAAAATGTTGCATAAAAATGATAGTCGTTGGATATTAGCTGTATTTAAGAAGATTAATGACCCACTGTTACAGTAGCATTAGCTTTTTCAAAATTACTGTAAAATTTTGTTGTAGGCATTATTGTGTTTTAACACACACACAAACACACGTCGTTTAAATGATTTACACAAATCTTCTCATTAACAACATCAGAACCTGGCTGGTTCACCAATATTAAACGCTCTAAGATCACCATGGCAACAGCCGTATCATGAGCAATTAAGCAGCGTTTACTCTTGTGTAAAATGACTGTTGTATGAAACTTACAACAAGGTGTTGTAAAATATTATTTTTGTATTTAATATATGAATCAGTTCCATCTTATTGACCACAAGCGGTATAGAAAATACACAAATGTATCCTTAAATGTTGTTTCGTAGGAGTTCTGTGACATTTTTGACTGACACATTTTTTTCTTTTTCTTTTCGCAAACAGAGAGGAGGAGCGCTCATCAATACAGCGGTGACGAAGGTAACACTCCTGCATAATTGTCATAACACTCATTTTAACTTGCTGTGCAATATGTTTTGTCTACAGTCAAAACTACATTAAGACTTGTATTTAATATTGATTTTTTTTCCTATATCATTTTTAATTATTTTACCTGATGAAATTATAATTATATTATGTTTATATAATACAAACCCCGTTTCTATATGAGTTGGGAAATTGTGTTAGATGTAAATATAAACGGAATACAACGATTTGCAAATCATTTTTAACCCATATTCAGTTGAAAATACTACAAAGACAACATATTTGATGTTTAAACTGATAAACATTTTTTTTTTTTGCAAATAATCATTAACTTTAGAATTTGATGCCAGTAACACGTGACTAAGAAGTTGGGAAAGGTGGCAATAAACACTGATAAAGTTGAGAAATGGTCATCAAACACTTATTTTGGAACATCCCACAGGTGTGCAGGCTAATTGGGAACAGGTGATTGCCATGATTGGGTATAAAAATAGCTTTCCAAAAAATGCTCAGTCTTTCACAAGAAAGGATGGGGCGAGGTACACCCCGGTGTCCACAACTGCGTGAGCAAATAGTCAAGCAGTTTAAGAACGACGTTTCTCAAAGTGCAATTGCAAGAAATTTAGGGATTTCAACATCTCATATCATCAAAAGGTTCAGATAATCTGGAGAAATCACTCCACGTAAGCGGCAGGGCCGTAAACCAACATTGAATGACCTTGACCTTCGATCCCTCAGACGGCACTGTATCAAAAACCGACATCAATCTCTAAAGGATATCACCACATGGGCTCAGGAACACTGTTAAGAAGAATGTTGAGACTTTTGCCGTATTAAGCTGTATAACTGTTGGTTAAGGTGCACTTCAAGGTTCATTACTGTATATTAGGATATTTTATTCAGCAGTGTAATTAGAAGTAGAACACAACTGGTTTTGTATTTTTAATCTGTACGTGTGTGTTTCCTCGCAGGCCAAAAGCCATGCCAAGAGGGGCATCCGGGACATCAGGGGCCGACTGAAAGCGCGGGTGAGCAGCAGCACGGACCTTCATACCTCTTATGCACCCCCCCCATGAGCATGCATACACACACAACCCTGTTGAAGAAAACACACACGCTCTTCATAGTAAGAGTCGGAAAGGCTGCTTTACATGGAGCGTGTGATTCCAGCGCAGGGCTCTTTAATGACTGCTGAAGCCTGCTCAGCGCTTTGTTCATGCCTGTACATTTTTAACCAACGCCCCTCTGGCTATGGCCTGTCATGTCACCCGAGCCCCAGCCCTTCTTTCCCCTTTATTGTCTGCATATTTCATCAGCGAGCCTGTGATTTCCTCAAAGCTAATGTAACGAGGTGTATGTTTCCATAAGCCTGCTGGATTTGATAAGGCAAAAGCAGTTTGATCTGTCAGTCGAAAAGTGAGGAGGGGGGGGCGCAGATGATGAGCAACATGAGCAAGATGCTGCTAAATACACACGTACATAAACGGCGAATGGAAATCTCTTTAATTTAAGGTTTGCAAATAACATATTTCTCCTGCTGTTAGAAGTAATTTCAAAGGATTCCGGTATCTTAAGATAGTGATGCTCGATGCAAATGAACAGAAAAGCTAAATCCTTTATTTGCTAAAGTATATAAGTGGTAGTGTTCGGTATCATGTACATTTTATTTGATAACTCTGACAAAGCGGTACTTTAAAGGCCTACTGAAATGAGATGTTCTTATTTAAACGGGGATAGCAGGTCCTATTTTGTGTCATACTTGATCATTTCGGGATATTGCCATATTTTTGCTGAAATGATTTAGTAGAGAACATCGACGATAAAGTTTGCAACTTTTGGTGCTGATAAAAAAGCCTTGCCTTTACCGGAAGAAGCAGACCATATGCGCGTGACGTCACGGGTTGTGGAGCTCCTCACATCTGAACATTGTTTACAATCATCGCCACCAGCAGCGAGAGCGATTCGGACCGAGAAAGCGGCAATTTTCCCATTAATTTGAGCGAGGATGAAAGATTTGTGGATGAGGAAAGTGAGAGTGAAGGACTAGAAAAAAAAAGACTAGAGGGTAGTGGGAGCGATTCAGATAGGGAAGATGCTGTGACAGGCGCCATGGCAGCCGTGGGGGTGGCAGGACCACTCGGCCAGGCCCAACCGTAACAAGAGATAGAGCCATACCGCTTTGAACCAGACGCTGACGGTGACGGTCAGGAGGATGCTGCTGATATTGTTGCTGGAGTAGCACACGACATAGATCGCCTTCAGAATAAAGAATGGTAAAAATGATCGCTGCATAATACACTGTACTTTGTGTGTGTGGTCCAATCCAACTGTGTTCGCTTGACATTTCTGTTCCCTAGTAAAGGTTGACTGTCATCTTTCGGGAATGTAAACAATGAAACACCGGCTGTGTTTGTGTTGCTAAAGCCGGCCGCAATACACTGCTTCCCACCTACAGCTTTCTTCTTTGATGTCTCCATTGTTCATTGAACACATTGCAAAAGAATAAACAACACAGAAGTCCAGAATACTGTGGAATTTTGCGATGAAAACAGACGACTTAATAGCTGGGCTGGATGCTGGCACAAAATGTCCTCTCCAATCCGTGACGTCACGCGCAGGCGTCATCATACCGAGACGTTTTCAGCAGGATTTTTCGGCGCGAAATTTTAGGTTGTACTTTAGTAAACTAAAAAGGCCGGATTGGCATGTGTTGCAATGTTAAGATTTCATCATTGATATATAAACTATCAGACTGCGTGGTCGGTAGTTGTGGGTTTCAGTAGGCCTTTAAAGATCTAAAAAAATTATTCGGGAATGTCCGGCGGTCCAGATTGAAAAGCTTAACGGGCCGCATGTGGCCCCCGGGCCTTAATTTGCCCAGGTGTGCACTAGATAGAGCCCCGTAGCACTTGTGGTACACGTACCACAGTTTGAGATGACTGACGTAGACCACAAGGAAGTATTTTAAATGCAGAAAAAAAAATCATAATATGAGCGTTTAAATACAGTAAATGAGTAATAACCAGTCATTATTCATCATTGATCCAAATTCAAAAGATTAAAAAATGTAATTATTTGACAGCACTACTATTTTTGTGACTGGCACATGAAATTGGAAATTGGCAGCTAATAAACAAAAGACTAACTTACAGTTTTTAAATTAAATTCATAATATAGTTTTTTTGATTTTGTTTAAAAATGTTTTGTGTATGGACAGTGTGCATGATACATTATTCACAAGGAATCAAGTACACCAGATTTGGCTATCGTCCAATTTCCATTTGTAGTCCTTTGTTTGGCACATATTGACATACAGTAAACAGTACATGGAAGAAAACGAACGACATAACTTAAAAAAAACATTAAAATGAGGACTTAAAAGGTGACATGCACTAATACAACACAAAAGCACACCTACACACCTCCTCTAACAATTCCCTCTTATTCAAAAGGAGACTTCCACAACTGTTCATATATAAATTCATATGCTAGAATGTATAAGTCATGACGTCCCTATGCAAAGTAACTCGCAATTTAAAAAATGTGCAAAGAAACAATGCATGAATTACCAAACACCTACAATAAAATTATTTCACACCACACCACAATACACATCTGCAATGGATATTTTATAGAATGCAATGCTCAAAACCTGTAATTTATACGGTGAATAAATGATTGCATACAATTAAAAGCTGTACTATGAATACACACACAATGGTAAAAATAATGCAATCTTTTCCTGTTAAACTAACTATGCTAGTGATTTTTAAACTGTGGTATGTGTACCGTCTAGTGGTAAGCCAAATAATCAATTAAATATTCAAACTGTGTGTAATATTGCAATGGCCAAAAGGATTAAATATACTTGTTAAACAAAACCTCTGCCTTGTATTTAATGAACACTTAGGCTTACTAAGCTACTGTATGTTAATGTTGGCCATTATAGTAGTGCTTGCACTGCAAAAAGTCAGTGTTTAAAAACAGGGGGAAAAAAAGAGGGGGATTTTTTTTTAACTAAACAAAATTATCTGCCAATAGAACAAGAAAATGTGTCTTGTCAAGACTTTCCAAAAAAAGGAAAATTATTTAACCTCAATGAACCCAAAAATACCTTAAAATAAGTCTATTCTCACTAACAACAAGTGCACTTTTCCTTGTAGAAATGAGAGACCTTTTTGCTCAATATGTCGAAAAATATTCTTTAAAAAAGTAAATGCTTGTTCCATTATCTTGACACAATGATATGCACTCGGCGTCATGATTTTTTTTTTCATGCTTGAAGTAAGAAATGATTACTTTAAAAAAGTAGTTTTATACTTATGAGTGTTGATGACACAGCTTTGCATCAGTTGATATTCTAGTTTCAAGCATGTTTTACTCAATATAGGTCATAAAATCTCAGCAGCAAACTAATATCTGACTGGAATAATTTAGGACCAAAACCCTTAAAACAAGTAAAACACTCTAACATAAAATCTGCTTAGTGAGAAGAATGATCTTATTGGACAGAAAATAAGCAAATATCACCCTTATTTGAGATATTTAATCTCACTTAGATTTCAGTTTTTGCAGTGTGGAGAGCCAAGTGTTTTCTGAGGTGGTACCTGGTGAAAAAGGTCTGTAAACCACTAAACTATTGTTACGTAATGTATAGCATATTACAATTCTAATCCCGTCAATGTTGGCAACACTGGTTGTTCTATAACCCAGTTAGGATAGGATAGACATTATTTATTCCACATTGTTTCAGTGTAAAATTGACATACAGTATAGTATGTACTTGGCACAAATTAAACAATAGAAAGGAAAAAAGACTGAAAATGTATTCAATTAAAGTAGAACACAAAAATTGAGAAATGAAAACGCTAAGTGTCACACAAAAACATGACCTATCTAAATTAGAATATTTATTTATACTGTATAGTCTTATGATTGTGTAAATTGTGTGAGCTTGTACTAGATCAGGGGTCGGCGACCTAAAATGTTGAAATAGCCATATTGGTCCAAAAATACAAAAACAAATCTGTCTGGAGCCGCAAAAAACTAAAAGCCATATTAAATACGGATATTGTGTCATGAGATATAAATTGAAATAATAGGACTTAAAGAAAACTAGTTGACCTCAAATGCACCAACAAATGAGACATAATAATGCATTATGTACATATAGCTAGCCTAAATAGCATGTTAGCATCAATTAGCTTGCAGTGACCAAATATGTCTGATTAGCACTCCACACAAGTCAATAACATCAACAAAACTCACCTCTGTGCATTCATGCACAACGTTAAAAGTTTGCTGGACAAAATGAGACAGAAAAAGAAGTGGCACGAAACACTGCTAGAAAGTCGGAGAAAGTTGTACATGTTAACAAACTACGGTGAGTTCAAGGACGGCCAAAATTAGTAGGACAAAACGGCGCTCGCCAAATACTCGAATCAGTGAAGCATGTTTAATACAAACAGTGTGCTTTATAACAATTAGGGAGGTTCGTGTCATTTTTGTCCTACAGAAACCATATTAAAGCAAAAAATATATTTTTTGTATTTTTTTCCCCTTATTTTTTTCCATTTTTCATACATTTTTGAAAAACCTCCAGAGAGCCATGAGGGCGGCGCTAAATAGCCATTGGTCGCCGACCCCCGTACTAGATCATACAGTGGTAACTTTGCAGCTGGAAAGTCCTAAAGGGGAACACCTTACAGAAGTGATTATCAAACTGTGGTTTTCGGGCTCCATTTCGTGGTGTGCCAAATAATTACTTGATTGAAGTAGAGTGTTTTATTTTCTCATATTCAAAGAGTGGTGTTTTTTCAAAATGTGTGTAATGCTACAGTGCCCCAAAAAATTAAATATATGTGTTAAATAATGTCATGCCTGTTAATCTGGGTTTATGTTTGATCATGTTATGTTTTGTTTTTGGACTCTTGTTTTCCGTTTTTGCACTTCCTGGTTTTGTTGGTTTCCATAGTTACTCATTAGTTGACACCTGGTCTCCAAGTCACGCCCCTGCCCTCAACCCCACACCTGTCATCATCATAGTCACTATTTAAGTCAATTGTTTTCTGTTCCTCGGGCTGGGAACTTTGCTTATGTGGTACCACTTGCTACATGCTTGTCTACTTGCTACATGCTTGTCTACTTGCCCACCTATCCATGCTGCACCTCCTTCATTGCCTCGATCACCATTCATGCTCCTTGCTTTTCATGCCCCTTGTTTTTTGTCACAGTAAGTGTTTTGTTTTAGTTGTTTATAGCCATGCCATCGTGCTGTTTTTGTTTATAGTTCGTTGTTATTCATGCCATTGAGCAAGTGTTTTGGTTTCACGTTTATAGATATAGTCTCGGTTCTAGTTATTTGTCTCATAACCAAGTTTTTTGCCCTCGAGCGAGCCATTTGTTTGCCTTTTTGTATTTAGTGTGTAAATAAATTAAATATGTTCCTGAATTCACGCCTGGCTCGTCCCAAATTCCCTCTGCATCGAAGAAGAAAAAAAATCCAAGTCAAAGTCCTGACAAATAAAACATTTGTCATGTTTTTAATGAATACTTGGGCTTGTGTTGCTACTGTATTTTAATGTTGGTCATTATGGTAGTACTTGTATAGCCAAGTCTCCTGTCCAAAGGCAAAACCCAGTAACTCAAGTTTGGTCAAAACTGAGCTGATAATAATTTTGGAGTTCCTAGGTGATATGTTTTACATTAGTGTATGCGATATTGTAATTTGTTCCGTAAGTAAGCTGTTACGCGCATGGCGGGACCTAGCAACTACCACATAACCGCGTGATACAACAGAAAAACCTAGTATCTCAAGTGACCAATCGGAGCTTCTTTGTCAGTCGCCTTATTGTCTTTAATGAGACATTTGCACGAATGGGGGCCGACGGTCAACCTGATTATGTGATATTATGGCACGAGGGGATATTTGGAAGATTGGCCCAGGATGTTGCAAGCACCTTCATTAAATGTATTGTTCTTGATTCTTCCCCTTGCATACTCTTTTGGGCAGATAACTGTGGAGGTCAGAATAAAAAATGGACGCTGTACACGGCTCTTGCCCAATGTGCAAACGCAGAATGGGGCCCACCCGAGATTGTGATTAAAATATCTGGAGAAAGGGCACACGTTCATGAGAGCAGATTCAATCCATGGCTCAATCGGCAAGGAAATGAAAGCTCAAGAAAACATCTATACGTTTGATGACTTTGTAGATCTTTGTGAGACAGCATCAAGATAGATTGGTTTTCCTTTGTTTTCTCAAAATCAGCTGGAAGTGAGTTACTAGGTTTTGCCTTTGGACGGGAGAAGTGTTCTGTGGGGTGGTACTTGGTAAAAAAAACCAAGTTTGGAGTACCACCAGGATTTAAGAAAAATGTAGAGGAAGTGAAATAACAACCGACTCATCAAACAGCAACAATAATTGTAAAATCTTGTGTACTACATTCACAAAGTGATTTCAATCAATTAATCAATCAATGTTTATTTATATAGCCCTAAATCACAAGTGCCTCAAAGGGCTGCACAAACCACAACGACATCCTTGATAGGGCCCACGTAAGGGCAAGGAAAAACTCACTCCAGTGGGACGTCGACAACGATGACTATGAGAAACCTTGGAGAGGACTGCATATGTGGGGTACCCCCCCGCACCCCCAGGGGACCGAAAGCAATGGATGTCGAGCGGACATCCATTGCTTATACAACGCTGCATATACACATTTATGTGTATATGCAGCGTTGAGTATAGGAGGTTTTGTAGCACAGCCAGCAGGATATTTTTCAAGTTTTTTTGTACACTAACACCCAAAAAAAACGTATTTATCTTTCCTTTTTCTCCCTCACAGGAAGAAGAGGAAGAGGGGATGACAGTATGTGCAGGGTCCCCCACCAGCACCAAGAGTCTGTCTCCAAGGCGACTGCAGAGGATGAGACAGGTATGACACACATGCACACACACACGCACACACACACACACACCAGCAAATGAGTTAACTTCTGCTGCACTAATGCCAGAGCTTGACCGTCAAGGATCAGCCTTCCACCTCCTTACTTCCCGCTATCCCTTTCTCCATCCCAACACTCCTCATTTTCCCTCTCAGAGCTCTCTTGTTGTTGTGACATTGCCAAAAGTAACGATAAGCATTTTCTTTTCTTTCAACGCACTCGTCTTGTTCATGCAGTGGCACTCTTTGAACAGTGCGCACAAAAGAAACAAAAAAATTGTGAAAATCTATCTTGCCAACCATGGCTGTTTTTTTAGTCTTTATTTGAAGGGACAACGCACAGAAACATTAAGCTCAAAGGTAGATATGTTCTGTACCAGATTATAGCTAAAAAACTAATTTCCATCTGCAGTCCCTGGCTGCCTTTAAATTAAAGGCCTACTGAAATTAGATTGTCTTATTTAAACGGGCATAGCAGGTCCATTCTGTGTCATACTTGATCATTTCGCGATATTGCCATATTTTTGCTGAAAGGATTTAGTAGAGAACATCAACGATAAAGTTCGCAACTTTTGGTGCTGATAAAAAAGCCTTGCCTTTGCCAGAAGTAGCAAACGGCAACGTCACAAGGGTGAGGGCTCCTCACGTCCTCACATTGTTTTTAATGTGAGCCTCCAGCAGCAAGAGCTGTTCGGACCGAGAAAATGACAATTTCCCCATTAATTTGAGCGAGGATGAAAGATTTGTGGATGATGATATTGATAGCGAAGGACTAGAAAAAAAATAAATAAATAAATAATTTGGACAGATTCAGATGTTTTTAGACACATTTACTAGGATAATTCTGGGAAATACCTTATTTTTCTATTGTGTTGCTAGTGTTTTTGTGAGATTAAATAGTACCTGATAGTCGGAGGGGTGTGTCCACGGGTGTCTTGAGGCCAGTGTCTGAGGGAAGTCGACGGCAGATACAAGGATGGCGCAAACTCCACAGATCTCCGGTAAGAGGCGACTTTTTAACACAATTTTCTCACCGAAACCTGCCGGTTGACAAGTGGTCGGGATCCATGTTCGCTTGACCGCTCTGATCCATAGTAAAGCTTCACCTCCGGGAATTTTAAACAAGGAATCACCGTGTGTTTGTGTGGCTAAAGCCTAAAGCTTCCCAACTCCATCTTTCTACTTTGACTTCTCCATTATTAATTGAACAAATTGCAAAAGATTCAGCAACGCAGATGTCCAGAATACTGTGTAATCGCGCGAAGAAAAGAGACGACTTTCAGTCGTAAGTGGTGCTGCGCTAATATTTCCTGACAGTCTGTGACGTCACGCGCACGCGTCACAACGTTTTCAACAATAAACTCCGCGGGAAATTTAAAATTGCAATTTAGTAAACTAAAAAGGCTGTATTGGCATGTGTTGCAATGTTGATATTTCATCATTGATATATAAACTATCAGACTGCGTGGTCGGTAGTAGTGGGTTTCAGTAGGCCTTTAAAGGGATACAAAAATCATGTAATAAAATTATGACAATAAAATCATACCATATCACATAATCAAATTAAGAAGAGTCATAAAATGCCCTTTCATCGACGCATACTTAAAGGCTAGAAAGATGGAGTTGGGAAGCTTTACCCTTTAGCCACACAAACACACGGTGATTCCTTGTTTAAAATTCCTGGAGGTGATACTTTATTATGGATCCGAGCGCGGCCAAGAGAACATGGATCCCCACCACATGTCAACCAGCAGGTTTCGGTGAGAAAATTGTGGTTAAAAAGTCGCTTCTTACCGGAGAAAAGCTGAGCTTTTGCCGTCCATAGCTGCCGTCGACTCCCCTGAGACACTGCGCGTCAAGACACCCATGGAGACACCCTTCCGACTATCAGGTAATATTAAATTCACTAAAACACTAACAACACAATAGAAAGATAAGGGATTTCCCAGCATTATCCTCGTAAATGTCTCTAAAAACAGAATCCGTCCCAATGCAATCGCGTTTTACTTTTTTTTTTCTAGTCCCTCGCTATCAATATCCTCAAACACGAATCTTTCATCCTCGCTCAAATTAATGGGGAAAGTGTCGTTTTCTCGGTCCGAATAGCTCTTTTTGTTGGAGGCTCCATTAAAATCAATGTGAATATTTGAGGAGCCCCCACATTTGTGACGTCATCGTCTGTGACTTCTGGTAGAGGCAAGGCTTTTCTGTTAGCAAGCAAAAGTAGCGAACTTTATCGTGGATGTTCTCTACTAAATCCTTTCAGCAAAAATATGGCAATATCGTGAAATGATCAAGTATGACACATAGAATGGACCTGCTATCCCTGTTTAAATGAGAAAATCTCATTTCAGTAGGCCTTTAATATACAATACAACCACATCGCATTTACATCATCACACAAAGACAATACATACTCTTGTTCACATCTGTCATCATTTCTAAAAACAAGCATGATTTTAACAGACACACCTCACAGTTTACAACAAGATGCTCTCATGGATAAATAGAATACACATTAAGTTGACGTGCCAATCATATTGCCCACCTTAGCGACCGTGTGAGCAGCTTTGATTGCTCCAAAGTCACTTTTTAACTTCAATTGTTAATGGAGAGTAATCTGTTAAACTTTTCAAGTTTGTTGTGAGGTGTGTTGGTAGTGTGAGTACACACACACACACACACAGACGCACACACACATGCTATAAGGTGAGGTTGGAGTGTATTGCGGTGTACACTTGATGTAAACATTCACTTTTCAGGTGCAGTTAACTGATTAAATGTATGCCTGTCTGGACAGTGCTTAACACATGCATGCATCCTCAGGGATAACATACATTTTCTCCCCATTCTTATATGAAAACACAGCGACTTCCGTTTTTAACATAATGCCCGCGTGCACACGGTGACATTTTGGTCACGCTCGTGTAAGAGTGTGATTAGGAAAGACTGTGCAGTTCCCTAATTAGCATTTTGTGTCCAGTGTGTGTGTGTGTGTGTGACCAAGTAGGACATTCTTAGCACACAAGAAGGTGCGAAGGCCTGAGGGAGGGAGGGAATGCAGAGCAACGGCAATTAGGGCTTTTTTTTTTTTGCAAAGGCGGCCTCCTCGGACTCCCTCCTCTCTCACACACACACACAAAGGATGTGCACAGATTAACAGTTAACACACACGCACCGTATTAAGGATACACACTCTCTCACACACGTGTCCGTGCCATCAGGGGGCTGCTCATTGCCACGGTAACGGGTCCCTGGAGACCATTGGAGGAGGGCCACATAGGACCCAGGAGTGCATGTCCCACAGCTGTTTGTGTGTTTTTACATTGTCCAGCAGGACATCCTCATCGCTCTTTAATGTTAAGTGTTACTCTGACCCGCTGTACACACACACACACACACACTTTAAACACCCTTTTTAAGCTGCTATCGTCTGACGCTTATCATGCTCTTCTTACATTCTATCCTCATATAAAACATTACTTTACCATCATAGTAAGTAAAAAGTACTTTTTATACAATAGAAAAAACAGCGTTATCCATCTAATCTATGTTTATTTCTTTTGCTGCGCTTTTTTTCACAGTAAAGTCTTAATACTATTTATTGTTCTCTGTGGACCAGGTGCTCATTGCTTGAAATTGACCTCAGTGGAAATAAGCTGGTTAAATGCAGGTTAAGTGTTGCAGGTTTAAAAAAATAAAAAATGAAAAAAACCTACCTGAGCACAGGTTCTGCTGGGGGCAAAGTCTCCTGATCAGAAAAAGAAGAAATGTTTCATATGTGTAAAAGTGGAATAAGTGTCTTCCGGGTGAAAGAGGAGGTTATGTTAGCGATAATAATAAAATATATAACCTTTTTCTTTTTTACCCATTCTGAAGGATCATTTTAATGTTAGTTTAGATTGTGTTATTTTATCGTCATGAAATTATGACATGTTAAAAGAAATATCATGCGTATATAGTAGGGGTGTGGAAATAAATTAATTCAAATACGAATAGAATCAAATAAGTTGTGCGATTCAGAATCGATTCTCATTTTTAGAAAATCGATTTTTTATTTTTATTTTTTTATTTTTTATTTTTTATTTTTTTATCAATCCAACAAACCACTACACAGCAATACCATAACAATGCAATCCAATTCCAAAACCAAACCTGACCCAGCAACACTAAGAACTGCAATAAACAGACCAATTGAGAGGAGACACAAACACGACACAGAACAAACCAAAAGTAGTGAAACAAAAATGAATATATATACATATATATATATATACATATATATATATATATATATATATATATATATATATATACACACACACATTTTGTGTGTGTAAAAAGAATAAAATAAAAAAGGACATTTAAGAACGTACTAAAACATTTAAATTACACATTATAGGCAGTTAAGCAATGACAGAAGGGTGTGGCAGTCTTCAGCAGCATTTAGATATAGCCCACAATAAAATGTATCTATGTAAAATAATGTAAGTAATTATTTAGAACAGTCAATGTTAATAATAAAATTATAATTTTACCGATACAAACAACATTTTAACTAGCAATTTGCCTTAAAACTGTACGATTACATTATTAGGGGGATGTTAATGCCGCCTGATGTAGAACATTTATTAGCTATAAATTTAAAACTGGTGAAATAATTGTTTAACAAAAGTCTAACTCAAAGAGTAGGAAACATAAACTATCTTAAGGATATATTATATTCAAATTAACTACATTTGATTAAATGTATTTTATTTAGTTTTGTATTTTAATTTGAGTATTCATGGATGTAATTATCTGCGCATTCTATAATTATATACTACGTACAAATTAATATATACCATAATAATGAATTTTGTGGTGTAAGGTCATCATGAATTATGTTGATAATAAAGTATCAGATTATTATATCTGAGTGATGAGGCAGGACATTATAAACTTTTGCTTCTTCCTGCTCTTTTTCAGACATACACAGGTAATTTCTTTCTTTTTTTTGAAATTTGTCTTGTTAAAATTGCATAAATGAAGACTATTTTTGGTTGTTGTGATCAAAACAAAGAATCACCATTCACCAAAAAAAAAAAAAAAAATAGCTCTTAATGTGCCTCGTTAATGAATAATGGACCTTAATTGAGCGTTTACATTTCTAGAACTATAAAAACAATAATTGGCTGGAGTTTGTTTAATTAGGTTGTAATAAATGTGTCCCTTTAACAGTTTGCAAAAAAATGCATGGACAAAAATGTACCTTTTAATTTTTTTGAATAATGTGATGCTACAGCTCCAGTTTAGTATTTTACA